>NW_006408601.1:9774820-9791559 GCF_000296735.1 Chrysochloris asiatica | reverse complement strand
TTCATCTGGAAGCTCATCTGAAACCTGTCCACCATGGGTGACCCTGCTGGTATTTAAAATACTGGTGGCATAGCCCTCAGAATCACAGCAACTCAAAAGCCACCACAGTATGACAAACTTATCATTGCTGGTGTCAGATGGATCTTGGCTAAAAGCAGAGAATACTATAAAGATGTTTATTTGTGCTTTATTGACTAGGCAAAGTCTTTTGACTGTGTGGATCATGACAGACTATGGATAACATGCAAAGAATGGATATTCCTGAATATGTCATTGTGTTCATGAGGAACCTGTACAAAAGGCAGTTGTTAGAACAGAACAAGGGGATACTGAATGGTTTAAAATCAGGAAAGGCGTGTGCACCGGAATTAAATCCATTCACCATACTAGTCAATCTGTATGCTGGCAAATAATCCAAGAAGGTGGATTATATAAAGAAGAATGTGCCATCAGGATGTGGGGAAGAGTCATTTACCTGAAATATGCAGATGGTATAGCCTTCCCACGCTATTATACTTTTAGCAATATAGTCTGTGCCCCACAAAAGTAAGCGTTCATGTGTGGAAGTTCAGATTCTAGCATAATAAGAAATCCAGATTCAAATGATGAACCCAAATCCTGGGCTTTACCCTACTGAATGGTTAGAACAGGCAAGTTCAATATATACTGGGTCTTCTAGGAATTCCCCTGAAAGTTCATTCTTATAATGAAAGTATACATTGAACCAATTATCTACATCCTTTTTCAAAACATGTGAGACATTATGCTTGCTGGTAATCCTATAGCTGACAAACCTGAGGCAGAAGGGGTATACCTTCACATCTTTCTACCCTACTATATGGCACTCCCAACTGAAGAAATCCACTCATCATCTATCTGCTACAAAGGCCCACGTTGTTGATATAACCCTGCAGGTATAATGATCAGCAGAAGTCTTTAGAGTGTCTTCCTAATATTGTATTGATCAACAGAATAGTTCTTGATTTTCCTTTAGACCAGCAATGGGAAATTTGTGACATTGTTAATACCTCCTGCTGTATTTGGGCCAACACCATAGGGGAAGTGGAACAAGCTATCAAAACTTCATCAGCAGGATACTTGGTTATACTCAATGCCTCCTTGACCTGTTGTGGTTATGTGCCATGGAGTCAGTTCTGACTCATAGTGACCCTGTACAGGGTTTCCGAGGCTGTAAATCTTTATGGAAGCAGAAAGCCTCATCTTTCTCCAGCTGGTAGTTTTGAACTGCTGACCCTGAGATTAGCATCCCGATTTGTAACCACTACGCTACCAGAGCTCCTTTTCTTGGCCTGGTTCTCCCTTTTTAGTTATCTTTAGTAGATTACCAAATGGTATTGGTTCCTGGCTAGGCTCCATACTGCAAACTGGCTTCTTTTAATTTCTGTACTATTATGAAATTGGTCAAGCACATGAAACACCAGTCTAATGCTTATAACCAGACTGCAATTTCCCTCAAATGTGTAGAATTATTTATTTTAAGGAAACTGAATCCATGGAGAAAATTCCACCCCTTGATTTGAATTTTATTATATGTACCTGTTTTTACTCTAAGCCCTCTTCTCAAACCCTCAGCTGTAACTAGACTTAGGAAGAACCCCTTCCTTGTTTTCCCTGAGTGTTTCATATTAACCCAAATGCTTGAATGCACTCTGGATTTGTTCTTCCTGTTTGCTTGCTGCCATAACCCCAATGAGGACCTGCTCTTTCTAAAGATGATATCTATTAGTTCAGCAAAGTGAAGTAAATAAATCAAAATCTGTGGTGGGGTGGTGGTTATGTGCAGTGGAGTTGGTTCCAACTCATAGTGGCCCTGCATAGGCCTTCCAAGATTGTAACTCTTTATGGGAGCAGAAAACCTCATCTTTCTCCCACGGGATGGCTGGTAGTTTTGAACTACTGACCTTGAGGTTATCAGCCCAACTCATAACCACTACACTACCAAAACATTTCAAGAAAATGGACAAAGTCCTTGCAGAAGAAAATCTACTCAGTTGTGATTGATACCTCCTAGAGAGATCTTGATCAAAAGGGCAAGGAAGGGAATGTCTAAGCAAACTTTCAAAATAGAGGCTTTCAGACTGAGTTCCCAATGAAGAATTAATTCATGGTAGAACAGGGTCGCTATGGGTCGAAACCGACTCAACGGCACTTAACAACAACAACAACAACTCTTGAGTAACTCCAATGAGATGGATTGGCACAGTTGTGACAATGTAAGCTCAAATGTAGCAGCGATTGTGAGGTTGGTGCAGAGTCAGGCAGGGTTTCATTCTGTTGTGCATAGGGTCGCTATGAGTCAGTACTGACTCAATGACACCTAAGAACAACAACATAGCAGAAGTACCACTGAGATGTGGTAACCCCGAAGGCTTTCACAGGAGAAACACTGCTTATTCATTTTTAAAGCTGGAAGCCACTTTAATGATACTAGGTAAGTAGCACAGTTGCAGACACTTATCTGTTGAGCATGTAATTCCTTTTCCCAAATTGCCTCCTGATTTCCTCATGAGGAGTTACATTTTCCTCATTGGATGGAGCCCCGTGAACTATAATCAGATGCCTGCCTAAGTCATACAGGAGTGGGCTCATCATCCAGGCTAGACTAACCTCCATGGAATTTGAAGTTTCATTTCATTCTAACAGTGGCATCCTGACCCACAGAAAGACTATAGTTTCTGCTTCTCAACTTCCAGGAAATCTACAGTACCTGTGTACATCCAAGCTTGACTTTTAGCTGTCTGTTTATACTTTGGGCCTTTGTTATCCTTCTAGTGAATTTCCTTTGTTTCAACAGTCTGCTCTGCAACTGGTAACTAAAGGATTCTTACCAGGTCACAGGTTTTCAGGTACCCACACCAGTTACTTATCTTGCAACTAGAGAAATTCCATCAAAGAGTGAGTAAGGAAAGACCTTAAGAAATGCCAATCTTGCCAGAAAATGCAAGTAGCTCCTGTGAGTTCAAGTGAATGTAAAAAGGCCATTTAAAATACCTGAAAGGGAAATTGTTAAAATAAGAGATATAAAGAACTCAAGGAAACTAGAGTAATAGATTTGATGGAGAGACAGACAAAGACAGACAGAAAGAAAGGCTTTCCAAATTCCCTCAGTTTTGTCCTTTTCAAGTGATTAGGGTTCCTGCAGATAAAGGATAAAAGAGATTTTCAGAATTTAAGCAGATAAGCTGTCTGAGCAATCCTATTAATGATATAGAAGAGTGTGTGTTGACTGCAGATTCTTATGTATTTGTCACCAATAGATTTTTCAAATCTTTAAGGCCTAAAATAAAGACAACTTGGAGAGAAAGTGTCCATTTTAGTTTGAAAAAGAAAATAGCAAGCTCTTAGTCAACATTTAAAGAAGTGGTCTTGTACCGCCATGCCCTGTTTGATTGTGCCATACTCAACTGGACCCGTAACGGAAAGAAAACTTGTGATGGTTGTCAACATTTCACAGAAAACTATAGGGAGGGAATATAGGAGGCGTGTTCCTGGTGGCACAATCAGTCAAGCGCATGGCAGCTAACCAAAAGGTTGGTGGTTTGACTCCTGATGTGGCCGCTGTAGGATCAGCACTGGTCTGCGAACCACAAGGTCAGCAGTTCAAGACCACCAGCTACTCCTTGGAAACCCTGTACAGGGGCACTATGAGTTGGAATTGACTTGATGGCACGTAACCACAACACCAACAGGAGTGCCTTGAAGGAAGGCTTAGGGTTATGCATCCAAAACATCACAGTCTTGAAAATCTGTGCAGTGCAATTCTGTGCAATACATGTGCTCAAGGATAGCTGGTTACTGGTATTGGTCATCTAACAGCCATGAGTACAAAAAAAAAAAAGGCTTCAAGAGAAGCTTCTCTATCCCATGAATTCATGAGTTAGACTCAGAGTCAATTGATTTGCCCTATATACGTTGTTTGTTGTTAAATGCTGTTAAGTCAGTTCCGATTCACACTGACCCTGTATAGGACTAGCTGGTGAGTTTGAACCACTGACCTTGTGGTTCAAACCGACCTTGTGATCCAGCGCTTTAGCCCACTGTGCCACACCAGGTCTTCTGCCCTATATATATGAAATTATATTTGTTAAGTATTTATTCATGCTCATCAGTGTACAAAATCATGCCAATTATCCTACTTTGCAAAATAAAATATTCTGAGTCTTCTAGAGGTTTATTTTGACTGAAACATTTTAAGTTTTAATTAATATTGATTGAAATCTTTCTAAAATGTACCACATAGCTCTGTAATTCCTTGATAGAGTACTTGACTTATAAATTTTTCTTCATATTTCAGAAATCACGAACACTGCTGTTTTGTTAAAACCCAATTCAGCAAACAATTCATGATGATTGTTGTGGTGGCCATCAAGTCAGTTCCGAGTCATAGCGACTCTATACACAACAGAACGAAATGCTTCCCACTCCTGCACCATCTCACAAACGTAACAATTGTCATATTTGAGCCCATAATCGCTGCCACTGTGGGAATGACTATGTTTTTGTTACAAAAAAAGTATTTGCAATGAATAAGTCATTGGTCTTGCAGAATTCCACCATGATATATGCACATCACTTCTGTCATTAAGGCCAGCTACTGATCTTCCTCTTTCTCTCCAACTTTCACATTCTAATCAGCAGTAATTATCAATGTGCTTGGATTGCATATTTCAGACTGAAGAAGTTGGTAGAGTTCTTCATCATCATTGGCTCTAGTGATTGGTGTGTAAGTTTAAATAATGGTATTAATTGGTCTTCCTATGGACATGTGGATGTTATCCTACCACATACAGTACTGTGCTCCAACATAGATCTTGAAATGTTCTTTTTATTATAATTGTGACACCAAATAATTTAGGCAAGCTATGGTACAATACCAGGAGCTCTAGTAGCATAGTTGTTATGAATCGGGCTGTGAACTGCAAGGTCAGCAGTTCGAAACTACCAGCTGTTCCACAGGAGAAAGATGAAGCTTTCTGCTTCTTTAAAGATTTACAGCCTCAGAAACCCTGTTCAGGGTCGCTGAGTCGGAACCGACTCCATGGCACATAACCACCACCACCACCAGAGAGTACAGTACCACCACCCATTTGTCATTTTGTCATAGGTAGTTTGCATGTTGCTATGATGCCAGAAGCTATACCATTACTATTTCATATCCCAGCAAGGTTAACCACAGTGAGCATGTTTCAGCAGAGCTTTCAGACTAAGACTAGGAATAAAGGCCTGGTGCTCTACTTCCAAAACTTAGCCAATAGAAACCTTCTAGGTTCCACACATAATAATGCCTGGCACAGTGCTGTTAGATGAGCCCCCTAGACTGGAAGGTTGGACATACCTGATACAACATTGGACTCAAGCATAGCAACAATTATGAAGCTGGCTTAGGACTGGGTAGCATTCTCTTCTGTTATACATAAGGGTGCCATGAGTCGGAGCCAATTTCACAACACCAAAACATAATATAATTATGCTCTTGGGGACTATTAGATATGTAGAGTTATATGCTCCTAAAATTAATGGCTCCAAATGCTATGTTTTTAAAGTTCTGTTTTTGTGGTTCTCTGTCTCTTGCTTTGTGGTTCTATTTGCCTTTTCCTTCTAGCCTCATTCCTATGATTATTTTCTGTAAAAGGAAGCTTTACTGTTTCCATTTGGTCCATAGCCTGGGAGAGAGGGGCTCTACGGTGGTGGCGATACTGCCTGTAGCGAGAAGGCGAGGTTCAGGCAGAAGGTCTGAGGAGGGCAAGGTAACGCTGAAGGCCCCTCACAGGTTGCTGGGCTCTGCAAGCTCCTAGTCATGCTTGAGGGTGAGCCTCTTGAAGAGATATTTTCTCAACCCTGCCTAGGAGCCCACCACCCTGTGGAGGTTGGTCAGGTGACTGTCCATCTTCTTGATAATGTTCATGTCCTTGTTGAGGAAATGGTTCTCCAGAAAGTCACAGAGGTGGGGGCTGTGTGGGTAGCAGCCACGGCATGCAGATCCAGAAGGGACTGGTTTAGGTTCATCTCCTGGGCCATGGCGACTTCCATGGCATCCAGGGTTCTTCCCCACTCTTCTTAGGACAGCTTCTACATGTCCTGAAAGAAAGCATGCCCACCATGCTGTTTTGCAGTGCTTCTCCTTCACCAACTCGCAGAAGAAGCATCCCACGCCATCACTGTGAAGAAAATAGAAGCCCAGAGAGGTAGGTGCAAGAGGCCCGCAGATGGAAATTGGCCAAACTGTTGACCCCAGCTTCCACTTCTGCACATTGGGTCTAACAGATCTGAGAGCTCATGGTTAGTTGAGGATTTACAGCTAGCCACACACACACGCACACACACACACACACACACACACACACACAATGGTGTTTAGGTAGTCCTGGTAACAAAGGATGGCCAATAAGATGGTCCTGGAGAACAGATTGCACCTAAAAAGGAGGTTAGAGGTGGCCCAAGGCTAGAGGTGGGGAGTCCCTGAATTTGTTCCTTCCAAACACTGTTGAAGTAAAAGACAGACCCACTGGACTGCCGGATGAGCTTGGGAGTAGCCTCATTATTACTCTTTTTCCTGACCCAGAAAACTGAAGGATTCCAGGGCAACATGTCACCCAGCTTGCTTTTTATAAGTCATTGCAAGTGAGTAGACTTCTGTGTGACCACACAAGGAACACTCTATGCCTCTCCTGTCGGGAGAAGAACATAAGCTTTTATGTCAGGGATTTTTTCCTTTCCAACCAGCGGTTTTCTCACTGTCTATGCAAATCCAAAGTTTTTGACAGTAGAAATTTGGCAGTGGACCATGAAAAATGTCAGAAATGCTGAATATAAATGATGTACTTGTATTCATGATCAAAACCTACCACCTAACCAGTAAGGGTATGTCTACCCAGAGATTCTGAGAAACAGAACATGCCCTAGATGCACTTGGGGGAAAGGTGGGAATTGGAAGATAAAGGGAATATTGCTTTTATTGTTGTCATTATTGTTAAGTGTTGTCAATTCTGACCCCTGTATAAGGTTTCTGAGGCTGTAAATCTTTAAAGAACCAGAAAGCCTTCTCTTTCTCCCACAGAGCAGCTCATAGGCCCAAACTGCTGATCTTGGGGGTTTGCAGTTCAGTGCTTATCCTACAGAGCCACCATATTCTCTTTAAAAAAATTTTTTTTTATTCAGCATCTATTTATTATACCTACTGTGGTGTGGCTCTGTAGGATA
Source organism: Chrysochloris asiatica (assembly GCF_000296735.1). Classification (NCBI taxonomy): domain Eukaryota; kingdom Metazoa; phylum Chordata; class Mammalia; order Afrosoricida; family Chrysochloridae; genus Chrysochloris; species Chrysochloris asiatica. The sequence goes on along the minus strand of NW_006408601.1, from coordinate 9,784,338 downwards.
AGCACTGGACTGCAAACCACATGGTCAGTAGTTAAAACCCACCAGTCATTCCTCAGAAATCCTATACAGGGTCACTGAGTCGTAATCAACTTGATGGCACTTAACAACAACATAACTACTAAATGCTACACTGGGTTGCTATGAGTCAAAACTAACTCAATGGCACTTAACAACAATATACTTACTTGAAAACATTAATTGTTGATCTTGTTAAGTACCATCAAGTTGGTTCCAATTCAGAGCGATCCTATATAGGGTTTCCGAGGCGCGACTGGTAAGTTTGAACTGTTGTCCTACAGCACCACACCAGGACTCCTAAGATACTCATTATCATCCCATTTTACAAAGATTAGCTTAGATTGTGTGCTATGGAGTCGGTACCAACTCATAGCAACCCCGCACAGGGTTTCTGAGGCTGTAAATCTTTACGGGAGCAGAAAACTGCATCTTTCTCCCATGGAACCACTGGTAGTTTTGAACCGCTGACCTTGACATTAGCAGCCCGATTCATAACCACTATGCTACCAGAGCTCCTTTTACAAAGGAGGAAACTAATTTCAGAGAGGTTAAGAAGCTTTTCCCAATCATACAGTAAGTATGCAGAGCCAGCGCTGCAGCCTGATCTGCCAGGTGGTGATCCCACCATTCCACACTCCAGAGCTCAGTTAACAGTAAAACTGTCACACATTTTGTCACTATGGCGGAAAGACTGATTCCAGACTGTTTGTATCAAATGAGAACAGGACATTAGTAGCTTTCATCTCAAGGGTTGGCAGCTATTTCTATTTCTAGTGCCATACCTGCACTGATTTTATACTCTATCAAGTTAAGTCAAAATGTTTTAAAAGAAAAGAAAAACTTCACTTCACAGTTGTGGTTTTGAGTAGGCCAAAAGAAGAATGTATATGAGATGCAGAAGAAGTGAATCAGTTGTGATCACTCTCTGAAGGTACAGCAATTTGATGTGGTGACAGACACAAAAGTGCTGCAAGACTCCATCTTGCCTTCTCCTCATCCATGGCCCAGGTCTTCTTTCTGACTACAGACCCTGCTGACCAGCAGCAGACCCAGCCTATCACCAGAAGGGGATAGATGGTCAGACTCACACAGGCAACAACCCCAGCTGTTTCTCCACCACTAACACCCCCTCATGGTCCTTCTTCAAGACAGGCCGAGCTTAGCTTCTCACATTAACTGGTTGGTGAGTCCTCTCTGACCCTTCAAATTGCCCTTTCAGGCCTTTACTGCCCTGGCTCCACCTACAAATCTGTAAGGTCTAATATCTATAGGAAATCCCTTATTCCATAACACAAAGAATTCTACTTCCCTGATTAAAACATGACTATACAACACCACTCTGGTTCTATGGTAAGGAACGACCAGGATGATCCTTACAAATAAGAATGGCAAAACTTCAACTCCTTTATTTTGGACATACTGTAAGGAAAATGCCAATCATTAGAAAAGGATCTTGTGTTTGGTTAAGATAGAGGACAAAGAAAAACAAGAGAAACCTTCATTGAAATCAACTCAACAATAGCTACAACAATATACTCCAAGGTACCAATAACTATGAAGGTGACAAAGGACCAGGCAATGTTTCATTGTATTACACATAAGGTTGCCATGAGTCAGAGTCCATTTGATGGCAACTAATAACAATGTAAAAGGAGCTCTGGTAGCGTAGTGGTGACAAGTCAGGCTGCCAACCTCAGGGTCAGCAGTTCGAAGCTACCAGCTGTTCCACGGGAGAAAGATGAGCCTTTCTGCTTCCGTAAAGATTTACAGCCTTGGAAACCTTGTACAGGGTCGCTATGGGTCGGAACCGACTCCACGTCACATAACAACAACAACAATAACAATATACAATGCAATATGGTACTTTTGAAAGGCATTAGAGGGACGCAGTTCCAGAGATGACTGTCTACTTCCCAGTGCCCAGGATGTGCCAGCAAGTTGTCACTTTGCAAGTTTTGGGTCATTTTGGGTGGCACTATGGTCATAGTTTCAAATCCAGGAGCTGCAACATTCTTACGTCAAAGTGCCCCATACAAACGCATTGCAAGGAATTCTGCCACTGCCCACGGCAGCTATCTGACACAATGCTAGGAGACAATGCATCCAAGATCTCAGCTGACATCCACGATCTCAATGAGAGGTAGGAAATGCATAGCCAAGGAGCAAAAGTCTGGCTTCCAGTGTCGGCTCTGACTCTCTAAATAAGGAACTTAACTTCTCAGGGTTGACATCCTCTTATACCTATGAACATATAGAAATGAGCTCAGGGAGATGATTTCTGAAGTCACTCATAGTAAACTTTCTTGAAAAGCAAATTCAAAGTCACTAGTGACTATAAACACAAACAGAACTGTACCACGCCAGAAGAATGTCAAATAAATGAGAAAGAAGAATGTCAAATAAATGAGGAAAGGCTGATCCCTGCGAGGAGAGGAGCCTTTTAATAAAACCACTAATCCTCATACTTGAGTGCACATGAATTCCTTTTGGCTAAAACCACATTAAGAAGATTATTGCAAGAAGTTATCATTTCCATGAAACTAATCTTAAAGAGTCCAGCTATTCTGTCAGTTTTAACACCTTAACTTTGCCTATCACTTTTTTATTTCTTGTCTGCTCTGTGGCATTATTTGGGATGACCTCCTGGTGTGGCACTGGACCTCAAGGTCAGTTTGAATCACAAGGTTAGGGGTTCAAACTCAAACTCACCAGCTGCTCCTCGGAAACCCTATGCATCAGAACCGACTTGACAGCACTTAAGAGCAGCAACAACATGGGATCTAGAGGTTCAGTTAAAAGTGTGCGGGACATGGATAGACGGGCACCTGCGGCATTTTACAAGCAGGCTTTGTGAGAAGGATAGTCTGAGGAAAATAGCATCTGAGAATCTCAGAATTGGAAAGAACCTTAGAGATCATTTCATCCAAAAGTTCCAAAACTCTCAACATAAACCCTAACTTTGGGTCTTTTGAACCCTAACTTTTATATTAAAAAAAATCTTAGCCTTCCTGAGCCTTCATTGGTTCTAGCTTTTCCCTTTCTCAGAACAAGTATTTTGTGTTATTGTTATTGTTATGTGCCGTGGAGTCGGTTTTGACTCATAGTGACCCTGTACAGGGTTTCCGAGGCTGTACATCTTTACAGGAGTAGAAAGCCTCATCTTTCTCCCGTGGAACAGCTGGTAGTTTCGAACTGCTGACCTTGTGGTTTGCAGCACGATTCGTAACCAGTACACTACCAGAGAACAAGCATACTTCTTTCTATATGTGATAGTTTATCGAGCATTTAAAGATTTGCTGTAAGTTTTCAGTCACCATGCATCTGTCAGTTTGTCATACTGTGGTGGCTTGCATGTTGCTGTGATTCTGGAAGCTGTGCCACAGGTGTTTTAAATATCAGTAGGGTCACACATGGTGGACAGGTTTCAACTGAACTTCCAAGCTAAGACAGACTAAGAAGAAGGAAAGACAATACTTGTGAATGTTTGGTCATGGTGTGCCGTGGAGTAGAGCAGGCTCTGACTCTTAGCAACCCTGCATAGGGTTTCTGAGGCTGTAAATCTTTACGGGAGCAGAAAGCCTTCTCTTTCTCCCACAGAAAGGTTGGTAGTTTCGAACCTTGAGGTTAGCAGCCCAACTTATAACCACTAGCAGAGATCTGCTAGGAGATAAGCATCTCCAGTTGGAAGGCACTCAAAATATGATAGGGAAAGCTGCCTCCTCAAAGTAAAGTTAACTGTGATGGCCTGAATGCAGTAAAGCTTTTGGGACCTTCATTTGCTGATAGGGCACAACTCTAAATGATGAGAAACAGCTGCAATCATCCATTAATTGATCAGAACATGGAATGCACGAAGTATGAATCTAAGAAAATTGGAAGTTGTCAAAAATGCAATGGAACACATAAACATCGATATCTTAGGCATTAGTGAACTGAAATGGACTGGTATTGGCCATTTTGAATCTGACAATCATATGGTTTAATGTGCCAGGAATGACAGATTGAAAAGGAATGGCATCTCATTTATCATCAAGAAGAACATTCCAAGATCTTGAAATAGAGTTCTGTCTGTGATAGGATAATATCCATACCAGTTACTATCATTATTATTCAAATGTACACACCAACTCCTTAAGCTAATGATAATTCAATTGTAGAATTCTAGTAAATTCTTCAATTTGAAATTGGTCAAACTGTAATCAACCCAGAGGCAGTGACATAGTCACAGAGGACTAGAGTGGAGAGTGACGCATCCAGCTGATAAGAAAAGAGGGCATATGCATAAGAACACCCACACTTGCAGATAATATCCACTTGACCTGGCTTCAATGACTGGATGATCAGAGCTCAACTAGAAAAAAAAAGAAGAGCAAAAAAAGAGTAATCTGATACAATTTGATGAACTTGACCTACACCTATGGATGCAGTAGCTCAAAAGAGGGAACAAATCTTTACAACGAGGATCATTCCCACCCCCTCCATACACAGAGTAGACAGGAATGGGCAACTTGGACATTATTGACTACCCAAAATGGGGAAGGGGTGGCAGCTACAAAGGCAAGAAGTGACTGGCTTACAAGCTTTCAAGAGGGAGCCTAGATCCAGAGGGCGTGGAGGAAGGTAGACTCTCCACTGAGTGGTATCCATCTGTCTGGCTGGGGCTGATGAAAGGAGATGCAGATAGGTCTCCTGTGATACAATAGTGAATAATTGTTATCAGGACTGACTGTTAGGGTTGAAAATGTAAAGATAGTCATTTTGTAGCAAAAGTAGGGGAGTGATTGACTTTGCAGTCTAGGAGCAGAGGTCCCTGGGACCATCAAGGGAGAAGAGCGGAGAGCGGGACCCTACCCAGAGAAGTAGTGATGCCAGAGATGGAGGCAGAGGTGATGACATGGAGAGATGGAGTGGATGGGGACTTTAGACCCAGAGACAGAGAGGGGCTGTGTGCTGACAACTGGAGGGGATTGTAACCATGGCAATGAAATGATATACGATAAGATAAATGTAAAGCTAATGTTCTCCCATGTAAACTATCACATAATTCACAATAAAACATTTAAAAATAAAACTGTAATCAAGATGCATTGATAATTACTGGCAATTTGAATGCAAAGGTTGGAAAACAAAGAGCGGGAATCAGTAGTTGCAAAATATGGCTTTGGTTACAAAAGCGATGCTGAAGATCAGATGATAGAATTTTGCCAGACCAATGACTTATTCATTGCAAATACCTTTTTTAAACAACATAATAAGCAACTATACACAGGGACCTCATGAGATGGAATATACAAGAATAAAATTGACTATATCTGTGGGAAGAGATGGTATCATCAGTCAAAATTCAAGGCAAGGGGCAGACTGTGAAACAGACTATCAATTGCTCATTTGTAAGTTCAGGCTGAAGCTGAAGAAACTTAAAACAAGTGCACTAGAGCCAAAATATGACCTTGAATAAGTTATTTTTTAAAGTGCTGTCACATCAGTTCTCACTCATAGCCGCCCTGTATAGGGATTCTGTGGAGCAGTTAATGGGTCTGAACTGCCAACCTGTAGTTCACAGTCCAGTACTGATCCTACAGCACCACACCAGGAGACCTTGAACATATCTCACCTGAACTTAGAGATCATCTCAAGAACAGATTTGATACCTTAGACGCTGATGAATGAAGCCCAGAAGAGCTGTGGGATGACTTTAAGAACATAACACAGGAAGAGAGCAAAATTTCATTTAAAAGACAAGAAAGAAAGAAAAGGCAAAAATAGATGTCAGAAGAGACTCTGAAATTTGCTCTCCAGTGTAGGAATTCTAAAGTGAATGGAAGAAATGAGGAAGTCAAAGAGCTGAACAGAAAGTTTCAAAGGGCAGCTCAAGAAGACAAGGTAAAATATTATAATGAACTGTGTAAAGACCAAAAGGGAAGAATATGCATAGCATTTCTCAAGCTGAAAGAACTGAAGAGAAAATTCAAGCCTCTACTTGCAATACTGAGGATTCTGTGGACAAAATATTGAATGATGCAGAAAACATCAAAAGAAGATGGAATGATGCATGGAGGGGATTGGAACCATGGTAATGAAATGATATACGATGGAATGAATGTAAAACTAAAGTAAACTATCTCATGTAAACTATCATATAATTCACAATAAAACATTTAAAGAAAAAAAAAAAGAGAGAAGAAGATGGAATGAAGACACAGAGTCACTGTACCAAAAAGAAATGGGCAATGTTCAACCATTTCAAGAGGTAGCATATGATCAAGAGCCAATGGTACTGAAGGAAGAAGTCCAAGGTACACTGAATGCATAGATGGAAAACAAGACTCCAGGACTTGATAGAATATAAATCGGTATCTTTCAACAAACTGATGCAACACTGGAAGCACTCACTCATCTATGGCAAGAAATTTGGAAGACTGCCAGTCAATTAAAAAAGATCCATTATTTGTGCCTATTCCAAAAAGCAGTGACTCAACAGAATGTGGAAATCAAACAATATTATTAATATCATATGAAAATAAAATTTTGCTGAAGATAATTAAAAAATGGTTGCAATCATACCAAACAAGTTGACAGTAACTACAACACAATCACTAGCACTGCGTCTCAACATCTATAAAAAGATGTACAGTTGTCACACCATACACTTGGCCTCCCTCCAGCATGATGTCACTCAGTGACTAAAGCAGCTTAATGCCATGACCACTTTATCTCAAATTCCCAAGAAGCAATGTCTTTCCATCTTTCAGGAAACAGGAGACCTTTCTTACATGTCAGTTAATCTTCTCAGGAACATGTTCCTCACTCACACATCAGCATCTCACCATCTGCCGACTCCACATTCCAACTGACAAATACTTCCTATGGAACATTAGATGAAATATCTTAACCTGTGACCTCAGATATAGCTGAAGTAGATGGAGTCCTGGTGTGGTGCTGTGGGTTAGTGCACTGGACTACAAGATCAGTGGTTCAAGCTCACCAGCTGCCCCTCTGAAACCCTATGCTATGGGTAGGAACGATCTTGATGGCATTTAAGAACAGCAACAACAACCACCTATGGTACTCCCAATTGGAGAAACATGATGAAGAGCACCAGAATATTTTCTAGTGCTGGAAGACGAGTCCCTCAGGTTGGAAGGCACTCAAAATATTACTCCTCAAAGTAGAGTTGACTTTGATGATACAAATGGAGTAAAGTTTTCAGGGTCTCCATTTGATGATGGGGCACAACTCAAAATGGTGAGAAACAGCTGCAAACATCCATAAATTATCACAATATAGAATGTATGAATTATGAATATAAGAAAATTGAAAGTTGTCAAAATGAAATGGGATACATAAACATTGATAGGCTAGGCATTAGTGAGCTGAAATGGACTGGTACTGGCTGTTTTAAATCTGGCAATCATATGGTTTACTATGTGGGGAATCACAAATTGAAGAGAAATGGTGTTGTGTTTATCATCAAAAAGAACATTTCAAGATCTTGAAATACAGTGCTGTCTGTGATAGGATAATATCCACACACCTACAAGGAAGATGAGTTAATACCACTATTATTCAAATTCATGCATCAACCATTACAGGCAGTGATGATGAAATTGAAGAATTCTACCAATTTCTTCAGTCTGAGATTGATTAAACATGCAATTAAGATGAATTAATAATCACTAGTGATTGGAATACAAAGGTAGGAAACAAAGAGGAAGAAGGATCAGTCATTGGAAAACATGACCTTGGTGATAGAAATGATGCTGGAGATCACATGATAGAATTTTGAAAGACCGATGAGTTTTTCATTGCAAATACCTTTTCTAAACAATATAAAAGACAATTATGCACATGAGCTTCACCAGGTGGAATACACAGAAATCAAATTGACTACATCTATGGAAAGATCAAGGTCAGAGACAGATTGTGGAACAGACCATCAATTGTTCATATGCAAGTTCAGGCTGAAGCTGAAGAAAATTAAAACAAGTCCATGAGCCAAAATGTGAGTTTTACATAACTCACCTAAGTTTAGAGAACATCTCAAAAACAGATTTGATGTATTAGACACTAATGACCGAAGACCAGAAGAATTTTGGAATGAAATCAGGACCATCATAGAAGAAGAAAGCAAAAGGTCATTAAGAAGAAAAGAAAGAAGTAAAAAAGCCAAACTGGCTATCAGAAGAGACTCTGAAACTTACTCTCCAGCTTAGAGATGCTAAAGCAAATGGCAGAAGTGAGGAGGTAAAAGAGCTGAATAGCAAATTTCAAAGCACTGCTCAAGAATGCAAAGTCAAATATTTTTATGAAATGTACAAAGATCTGAACTTAGAAAGCCAAAAGTGAAGAACATGCTCAACATGTCTCAAGCTGAGGGAACTGAAGGAAAAAATCCAAGCCTTCAGTTGAAATTCTTTGGGCAAAATATTGAATAATGCAGAGAACATCAAAAGAAGATGGAAGGAATACACAGAGCCACTGTACCAAAAAGAAATGGCCAATATTCAACAGGTTCAAGAGGTAGCATATGATCAAGAGCCAATAGAACAGAAGGCAGAAGTCCAGGGTGCACTGAAGTCATTGGCAAATAACAACGTTCTAGAAATAGTTGGAATACTAATAGAAATCTTTCAACAAACTGAGGTAGCAATAGAACCACTAACTCAACTATGCCAAGAAATCTGAAAGAGGGCTACGTGGCCTACTGACTTGAAGAGAGTCATATTTGTGTCCATTCCAAAGACAGATGACCCAACTGAACGCAGAATTCATCGGAAAATATCATTAATATCATATGCAAGTAAAATTTTGCTAAATATAATCTAAATTGGCTGCAATAGCACATTGACAGATAACTGCCAGAGATTCAAACCAGATTTGGATAAGGATATGGAATGAGGGATATCATTGCTGTCATCAGATGGATCTTGACTGAAAGCAGAGAATACCAGAAAGATGTTTACCTGTGCTTTATTGGCTATGCAAAGACTTTGACTGTTTGGATCATGAAAAGCTATGGACAACATTGTGGAGAATGAGTATTCTGGAACACTTAATTGTGGTCATGAGAAACCTGTACACAGATCAAGAGGCAGTTCTTGGAACAGAACAAGAGAACACTGAATGGCTTACAATCAGGAAAGATGTGAGCCAGGGTTGTATTCTTTTACCATACGATGAATGCCACGCACATAATCTGAGATGTTGGATTATATGAAGAAGAACATGGCATCAGGATTAGGTGGTAGACTCATTAACAACCTGTGACATGCAGGTGATGCAACTTTGCTTGCTGAAAGTGAGTGAAGAGGACTTAAAATACTTGATGATAAAGACAGAATATCACACAGTCTTTGGTATGGGTTACACCTCAATGTAAAGAAAACAAAAGTCCTCACCACTGGACCAATAACTATGTCATGGTAAATGGAGAAAAGATTGAAGTTGTCAAAGACTTCATTTTGCTGGGATCCATCATCAACACTCATGGAAGCAGCAGT
>NW_006408601.1:9771748-9774435 GCF_000296735.1 Chrysochloris asiatica | reverse complement strand
GCTATGAGTCAGAATCAACGCGATGGCCCCCTAACAACAACAATAACCACTCAAGGAGATACAAGTAAAACAAAGCCTATTTCTGTAAGTTATAGAGATGTTTCTGGATAAGTGCGATTTCTAATTTGAAAGCAGAATTTTGCTTCAGTAGAACTATTAAAAATGGAAAAGAACAGCATTTCAGAACTTGAGTGGGGGGCTTTTATATTTCTTCTTATATAAAGGGTGCTCAGACTAAGAGTAGGAAGAAAATTCTGGCAATCTACTTCTGAAAAAAATTTTTTTTAGCCAATAAAAACCCTATGGATTACACAGAATATTATCCTATATAGTGCTGGAAGATTAGCCCCCCTAAATTGGAAGACACTCAAAATACACAGAAACTGCAAGACTGATGTTTTGGCAGAAAGGAGCTTTCTGTTTAATATTTTGTATTGCTTGTGTTTGTTTTGTTTCATTTTGCATTTTCTCCTGTATCAGGAGCTCTCACTTCATAAAATATACTCATTCTAGTGTGACCGTAGGTGTGGTGCACACATGCCATATCTGCAATACAACGATACTGTAATACAAATTTGCTTGTGGCGCACACACAGGTTGTTCATTATAATTATATTATGTTTGCCCAATCAGAGCCTGAACACACAGAACTCCCCACCCCCACCCCACAGATGTTAGCACATGGAAATAACAGTTTCATGATACAAGTCAATGCTTACTTTTATGTTACTGAGCTGTCAGGATTGTTAGCTGCTATCACCCTTTTCACTGCAGATCCATCTCTCAACCAGCAGTATCAGGACCATCTTGGACCAGCATCACAACAACTCTTGAAGCACATCTTCTCTTAATAGCAATCCCTGTGCAGCGTGCATCCAAGCTGGTGGCTCTTGGGCTTTGAATGGGGATTCTGCCACTGCCTGGTCAGCATGTTACAGTTCTTGGCTCGCTCCCCTCTGAATGCTCTGCTGCCACATCTCTGCTCAACAGGCATCAGCTTTAGCTTCACCTGCCCTCTGCTGAAGTTTCTCTCAGCCCTCTGACTGTTCTGCCTTCTACCAGGTTCAGGGTTTCTACTTCTTGTGCCGGTTATTCCGATGGATCTCCTATTCCATGGGCTGTTATTTTCACCCAAGGACAAGGATGAGGAGGAGAGGTCTTCAGCTCAGAACTTTCATATCTCCAAGGGGCATATTTAATCTTCCTTTGAGAGCAGAATACCTGCAGTCTCCAGCCAGGATGCTCCCTGGAGACTATGGCTTCCTCAGCTTTTGTTGCACTCACCAGAGGCCTTCTGGGGCTTAGTTAGCATCCCAGGTGATCCCTCTTCGTTGGGTTGGCCCTCATTTATTGACTTCACTTGTGGCCCTATTCTCAAAACAAGCACCAAAATGCCAAATCATTCACTGCAGAGGGATTATACACTCTGCAGTCGTTCAGAGGTGGTTCTATGACAATAAAGCATATCTGTTCCTGTAAGAGTCATCACACTCCGAGGGAAATAGAGACTTAGTCCCGCTACTTGGAAGATTATGGAATTAGAAGAGACCTTGAGGTCCATTTCATGCAACACAAACATTTTATAAATAAAGAAACCAGAGAGGAGAACTGACTTGTTAAAGAGCACACAGTTAAGAACAGAGCTCAGACTGGAAGTCCATAGCCGTCCATTCTAACCTAGAGCTATTTCTTCTATAGGCAAAGTAGGAAATTTTTTATAAAGTCCTGACCCCCCACCAAATAAAAGGCTTTCAACTATCCTAACAATGCATCCAAACTTTATTTTGATATTTGGCATGCAATGACTTGTTATTGTTAGGTTCCATCGAGTTTGTACCGACTCATAGTGACGCTATGCACAACAGAACAAAACACTGCCCGATCCTGGGTAAACTTCACAATTGTTGTTATGCTTGAGCCCATTGATGCTGCCACTTTGCCAATCCATCTCTCTGGGGGTTTTCCTCTTTTTCTCTGACCCTACTACCTTACCAAAATTGATATCCCTCTCCAGTGACTGGTCCTTCCTGGTGATATGTTCAAAGTATGAAAGATGAAGTCTGGCCATCCTGGCCTCCAAGGAGCACTCTGGCTGCACTTCTTTCAATACAGATCTGTTTGTTCTTTGGCAGTCCATGTACTTTCAATATTCTCCTCAGATACCATGACTCAAAAGCATCAATTATTCTATGGTCTTCCTTATTCACTGTCCAGCTTTCGCATCCATATGAGGTTATTGAAAATACCATGGCTTGGGTCAGGCAAACCTTAGTCCTCAAGCTGACACCTTTGCTCTTCAACACTTTAAAAAAAGTCTTGTGCAGCATATTTGCCTAATGTAATATGTCATTTGATTTCTTGACTGCTGCTTCTGTGAGTGTTAATAGCTGATTCAAGAAGAATGAAGTCCTTGACAACTTCAATCTTTTATTCATTGATAAGAATGTTGTTTATTGGTCCAGTAATGAGGATTTTTGTTTTCTTTATATTGAGATGCAATCCATACCAAAGACTGTGGTCTTTGATCTTCATCAGTAAATAGTTTAAGTCCTCTTCACTTTCAGCAAGCAAGGTTGTATCATCTGTATATCGCAGGCTGTTAATGAGTCTTCCTCCAAACCTGATGTCCAGCTTCTCAGATTATTTGTTCAGCATACAGTTTGAATAAGTATGGTGAAAGAATACAT
>NW_006408601.1:9770932-9771448 GCF_000296735.1 Chrysochloris asiatica | reverse complement strand
TTATGAATAGCAGAGAAACACTGTCAGATATAATGCCGGAAAATGAGCCCCTCAGGTTGGAAGTCACTCAAAATGCGACTGGGGAGGAGCTGCCTCCGCCTCCTCAAAGTAGAGTTGACTGTGATAATGCGAGTGGAGTAAAGCCCGTGGGAGAAAAGCTCGTGGGACCTTCATTTGCTGATGGGACACAACTCAAAATGAAGAGAAACAGCTGTAAACATCCATTGAAAACTGGAATATGGAATCTACGAAGTACGAATCTGGGAAAATTGGAAGTAGTCAAAAATGAAATGGAACGCATCAACATCGATAGCTTAGGCATTAGTGAGCTGAAATGGACTGGTATTGGCCATTTTGAATCTGACAATCACATGGCTTACTATGCCAGGAATGACAAATTGAAGATGAATGGTGTTACATTCATCATCCAAAAGCACATATCCAGATTAGTCATGAGGTACAATGTTGTAAATGATAGGATAATATCCATGCGCCTACAGGGAAGCCCTGTTAATA
>NW_006408601.1:9766133-9768077 GCF_000296735.1 Chrysochloris asiatica | reverse complement strand
AAGCTATGAACAACATTGCAAAGTATGAGTATTCCTGAACACTTAATTGTGCTCATGAGGAATCTGTACCTGGACCAAGAAGCAGTTGTTCGAATAGAACATGGGAACACTGAATGGTTTAAAATTAAGAAAGGTGTGTGATAAGGTTGTATTCTTTCACCATACTTATTCAACCTGTATGCTGAGCAAACAATCTGAGAAACTGGGTTCTATGAAGAAAAATGTGGCATCAGGATTGGAGGAAGACTCATTAATAGCTTATGATATGCAGATGATACAACTTTGCTTGCTGAAAGTGAAGAGAACTTAAAACATTTACTGATGAAGATTAAAGAGCACAGCCTTCGGTATGGATTACATCTCAATGTAAAGAAAACAAAAATCCTCACTGGACCAATAAACAACATTCTTATCAACGGAGAAAAGATTGAAGTTGTCAAGGACTTCATTCTTCTTAGATCGATTATCAACACTCATGGACGCAGCAATCAAGAAACTGAATGACGTATTGCATTAGGCAAATATGCTGCACAAGACCATTTTAAAGTGTTGAAAAGCAAAGATAATCAGCTTGAGGACTAAGCCATGTCATGACCCAAGCCATGGTATTTTCAGTAACCTCATATGCATGCTAAAGCTAGACAGTGAATAAGGAAGACCGTAGAAGAATTGCTGCCTTTGAGTTATGGTATTGGAGGAAAATATTGAAAGTGCCATGGGCTGCCAAAAGAACCAATAGATCCATTTTGGAAGAAATGCAGCCAAAGTGCTCCTTAGAGGCCAAGATGGCCAAACTTTGTCTCGCATGCTTTGGACATATTGTCAGGAGGGACCAGTCGATGGAGAAGGATATAATGTTTGGTAAGGTGGAGGGTCAGAGAAAAAGAGGAAGACCCCCAACAAGATGGATTGGCCAAGTGACAGCATCGATAGACTCAAGCGTGGCAACAGTAGTGAGGTTGCCCCGGGATCGGGCAGTGTTTCATTCTGCTGTGCATAAGGTCGCTATGGATTGGTACCGACTCGATGGCACCTAACAACAACAACAAACATCTTTCTGGTATTCTCTGCTTTCAGCCAAGTCCCATCGGACATCAGTAATGATATCTGCTAAATACTAAAGACACAAAGGTGAACTCCTAAGGATTTTTCCACCTAATGAGCCAAGAGACATATGAACAACCAATCAAAATTCCTTGTGATGAGAAGTGTGAAGAAATGTTTTGGAAGCTCAGAGTACAGTGTGACCCCACTCATACTAGAAAGGGTGGGTGTGTAGGCCTTCACTGAGGAGGCAGCATCTGAATTGCATATTGAAGGATGAGTAAGATTCCACCTTCTAGAGAAGGTTAAGGAGGCAAAGGACATTCCAGGCAGAGGACTAAGCATGAGCAAGCACAGAGGCATGAAAGTACTGGTTATTTTTGGAGAACAGTGATTAGACTGAAGAGGCTGGAAGATAGGGTACAGGAAAAAGGGGTGGTGGGAGAAAACACTGGAAAGTTAATTTGGGGCAAGATGAAGAAACTTGATGCCATACCAAAAATGTTTAACATGATCTCATAGTAATGGGGAGCTAACAGTTGTCTTTAGGCTGGAGAGTGTCATCAGCAGACTAGTGTTTCAAAAGATCACTCGGGTGCGGTGTGAGACAAGGAGCCGAAGTGGGGAAGTGGGAATGGGGCTTCTGGAAAAGTCTAAGCAAGATAGTGAACCAGTACAAAAAAAGGAGAAGGAATAAAAAGAAGGGCTGAATTCAACAGACTTTTTAGGTACCTACGAGCTCTGGTGGCACAGTGGTTACGAATCAGGCTGCGAACCTCAGGGTCAGCAGTTCAAAATTACCAGCTGTTCCGTGGGAGAAAGATGAGGCTTTCTGCTCCCATAAAGATTTACAGCCTCGGAAACCCTGTACAGGGTTGCTATGAGTCGGAACCGACTCCA
>NW_006408601.1:9722755-9766033 GCF_000296735.1 Chrysochloris asiatica | reverse complement strand
GGGGAGCAGGCTTGTAGTGTATACCCTTTGGTTGTTTGATGATGCATGGAGGGGATTGTAATCATTGCAATGAAACAAAATACAATACAATGAATGTAAAGCTAATGTTCTCCCATGTAAACTATCACTTAATTCACAATAAAATTTTTTTAAAAAAATAACAGGTGGTGTTTGAGAGAGGAAAGCATTTTGGCAAGGTGAGGATTCAGTCACTATTCAGATCCCTAGATCCGTCTCTTGGCTTTAGTCCTTCACAACATCACAGCCGCTTGACTTTCCCATCTCACCTGAGCTGCAACCAATGTTGTGGTTATTGTCATCGAGTTGGTTCTGACTCATAGAAACCTGTACAGGATTTCTAAGGCACAGCCTGTGAGCTGCACCCAATAGTGAGAAAGAAAGCTTTCGGCTCCAAGTGCAGCCTTATCATGTCTGAACAGAATTGGCTCTTAGAAAGTTCTTTGTTTTACTGAACGAAATTCATTCTCCCTTTTGTTTCCACCCACGGGGGACTCTCTCTGTCCCATATCAGATCACCAACTGTCATCAACTGTGAAGATTTGTTTAACAGAGGTTCTGACCCTTGTCCCTTGGCCAGTAGGCAGGATGTAGAACCAGTTTAATCTGGGTTTGAATCACAGCTCTGCCACTCAGCTGTGTGACTGTGGACAAGTCGCTTCAACTCTCTGAGTCTCCATTTTCTCATCTACAAAATGGAGACAATCCAATCTGCTCTTCAGGACTGTTGTAACTGTTAGAGATAGTACATGTAAAACAACTGACATATAATACAAAGTACATCGAGCCCTGGTTGTGCTATGGGTTAGGCATTGGGCTGCTAACCCCAAGGTCAGCAGTTTAGATCCAGGAGTTGCTCCATGGGAGAAAGATGAGGTTGTTAGCTCCCATAAAGATCTGCAGTCTCAGAAACCCTACATGGGGTCGCTATGAGTCAGAATGGATTTAATGGCAGTGGATTTGATTTTGGTTTTAATAAAAGACTGCAGTTTGAAGTCACAGAGACCTAAATACTAACTTATGAGATGCATACTAGCCATGTGACCTAAAACAAGTGATATAATGTTCCTAAGACTTCACTTCCCATCTATAAAGTGACTGTAATAATGGTCCTGATGTGGTGCTGTAGAATAAGCACTGGACTGCTGTTACTCAACAACAACACCTTGGTGTAAAGATTAACCCTCAATAGACTGACTGCTTTCTGCTTTGAATTTTTTGTTGAAACCATGTATTTTCAGTAATGGAAGGCATTTTGAATGAAATGAAAAACATTTTTTAGGCAATATAGGTTTCTGATACAATCAGCAGGACACATATGTCCCAAAGGGTCTCTGGTGTTTGGGTTAGTGGATGAAATGAGCCCTGTTTCTTCAGATTCAGTTATACAGGCCTCCACCAGATGGCAACATGCACGAAAAATAGGATAACAGTTCCCACTAAACCCCAGAGAGAGAAAATGTAGGTGAATAGGAGTTCTGGTAGCAAAGTGGTTACCAATTGGGCTACTAATCTCAAGGTCAGCAGTTCAAAACTACCAGCAGTTCTAAAGGAGAAAGATGGGGCTTTCTGCTTCCATAAAGATTTACAGCCTCGGAAACCCTGTACAGGGTTGCTATGAGTCGGAACCGACTCCACGGCACATAACAACAACAACACTACCTAAAAATGAAGTGTCATGGTGTCATGGTGTGTCATTGTAGGATAAGTACTGGACCACAAGGTCGATTTGAACTGCAAGGTGGCAGTTCAAACCCACCAGCTGCTCCTCGGAAATCCTATACAGGGTCTCTCTGAGTCAGAACTGGTTTGATGGCAGTTAACAATAACTACTAATGTATATGAACAGTCATAAAGACTCTACTCAACCCATAGAAATATCACCTCAGAAGAACCCACTGACCAGCTTTCAAAACTCTGTGAGGTGATTTGTGTATGTTACTTTGCTGGCTCTGAATATCCCTTCAGGCACTTTGTACAGTTCCGGGCCTTTTCTAGAGACTTTAGTCCTTCTGGCTCAGTAGAGGACATTCCTACATTTGCTCTTCAGCTAGTACATTTATGTAAAGCCCTGCTAATATTGCAGTGTAAGATGAAGCTGAGTTGATACTTTGATTGTAGAGGTGCTTGGACCCACAGTGGTGCTTAGAACTAGAGAGTCTGCTCTCCCAACTACCTAATGCTGACTACTCAGCTAACCAGAAGTCTCTGAGTCAATTACAACTCATGGTGACACCATGTGCGTCAAAGTAAAACTGTGCTCCACAGGGTTTTCAATGACTCATCCTTTTGAAATAGTGCTTCAGGTCATTTTCTCAAGGTACCTCTGAGTGGCCTTGAACCTCTAATCCTTTGGTTAGTAGTTGAGCATGTGTACCTTTTGCACTACCCAGAGACCCCCTAATGTCAGCTTGATTAGTTAAAACTTCTCTCTAAGTACTAACTCAGGAGCAGAAAAGCTGGGGTTAAATCCTGGCTTTACCATTTACTATATATGACAAACTCTCAAGCAGGTTCCTAAACCAACTGTAAAGGAAAGATAATGAAATGATATCCCTGTTCTCCCACAGCTTGGGCAGAAAGACAGAGGAGAGAAACCACATCTAAGAGAGAATCCAACATAAGCTAAAGAGCTTTCTGTAAGGAATACCATTATCACCGTACTCAGAGACCAATACAAAATTTAAAAACCTGAATTACGTGAGTAAAGGTGACAATACTTGTTTTTATCTCTTGGGCAAAAAGCACCTTTCAATGGTCTGTTTCACCAAATCTCACTTTGTTTTAGTGAAGGTGACAATACTTGTTTTTATCTCTTGGGCAGAAAGAACCTTTTTAATGCATATAAGTGTTGTTTGTCCATTTCTGTGTCTTTCACACCTGGGACACATGACCAGGAGCAACCTTTGAATTGCAATTTAAAGTTATTTCTCTTTCTGAAATAAGAGTCGATGGCAAATGTCAGACCCCTGGTACATAGCAAAAGCCTTAGTTACTCCAAGAATGTAGCCAGTGCAGAATACATTATGGCCCAATTATGCTTCTTTTCAGAGAGATTTTGATGGGCGAGTGGAAGCTGAGATCGCCAAGCCTGTGAGTTTTTCCACAAGATATTCCTTCTAGAGTGTGGCAGGGTCTAGATCAGTGGTCTCCAAGGGGGAGGCAACATCCCAAGGAGGGTACGGGGAGTCATACTAGAAAAATAATTAGAATCTCTATGTGTTTTTATCCCCCTAAATGTGTCATCATGAATACGTTTCATAGTGAGCATAATATTGTTATAATAGTATATGTAATTTAGAAATAAACAAACGGACCTACATCTATCGATTTATATCTATCTCAATATGTAGACGGCACTTAGCAATAACAACTCTATATAATGCTCAAAGATGCTTACTGAGGGGAACATGATCAAATAAACTTGGCAGCCACTGTTGTAGAGGAAAGAAGTGTTTTGGAATTAGATCTGGGTTTTAATTGTCCCTCCGTGTTCTGTGTTTTCCAATGATTTTCCAATTTTTAAGCTATCCTGGGAGAACAGTAAGATAGAAGCAGTGGGTCTAGTCCTAACATTGTCATTAACTCACTGTTGACTCCACTGTGCTACCTGAGAGGAGTTACTTGTTTGTCATCTTCTGTATTTACTCACTTCATAGCCATAGAATGGGAGCAGTACCTTTTTACAAAACTGTGATGAAAATTCAATAGAATAATGTGTATCATTTACTCCCTTTCTTTCTGCTCTTGGGTAGAAAGGTAATGCCGTCAGGCACATATTTCTAGATTGCCACCACTGTCCCACCTAACTTTCATGCCTGCTTGGTTTTGTGACCTGTTTCTTAATGGCTTATTCATTTATGGTTGTCCTAGGAATAATGAGGTCATACTTTATGAACATATACCTATTAAGCACTTACTTGTGATATGGCTGAGGAAGTGGATTTTTAATCCTATGTAGTTGATTTTAAATAATTCCAATTTAAATAGTCACATGTGGTGATTGGCTAACATGTTAGCACAATTCTAGAGATTGTCAGGAATGCGGTAGCGTCATAGGATAAGCACAAGACTGTGAACCACAAGGTCGGCACTTTGAACCACCAGCTCCTCCATGGGAGAAAGATGAGGCTTTCTGTTCTCAAAAAGATTTAAAAACCCTCGGAAACCCTACACAGGTCCACTAGGAGTCGTAACCAACTCAACGGTATCTTACCAACAACAGAGATTGCCGAGGAACCACAGAATTGAAGAAAGATGTTTAAAGGACAGTAAGTCAAAAACAACATGTTAAAGCAAAAGAAAGGCATACTCATCAGCAAGTCAGAAACTTTGAAAAATTCCAGAGGGAAAGCAGAAAGACTTCAATTTACAGAGAGTGTAGTCTGAAGGACCACAACACACAACACAAATAGCAGAGTGTTGCTGTGAAGGAAGAGACATTAGAAACATTCCAAACTCTGAGTCAGTTCACAGGAATGTGGGAAGGGGCTCTGGGCAATTAAAAGTGATGAATAAAATACTCGATCCAGATCTTTTGGGCCAATAGCATTCCTTGACTTTCCCCACTTGTGACTAGTATGACTCCAAGCTAAGGGGCCAGAAAGTCAGAGAAAGTCCTCATAACTAGTGACTTCTTCATATGAACTCAAAAGCTAGACAATGAATAAGACAATGAATGAGATAGACCAAATAATAGATGCCTTTGAGTCATGGTGTTGGGGAAGAACACTGAATATACCACAGACTGCCAGAACTAATAATTTTGTGTTGGAATAAATATAGTCGGAATGTTTCTTACAAACAAGGATGGAGAGACTTCATCTCACATACTTTGGACATGTTGTTAGGAAGGACCAGTCCCTGGAGAGGGACAACCTGCTTGGTAAAGTAGAGGGAAACTAAAAAGAGGGAAATCTTTAACAAGATCAAGGCTGCAACAATGGACTCAAACACAGGAATGATTGTGAGGACAGTGCAGGACTAAACAATATTTTGTTCTGTTGTACAACCAACCCGATGGTATCTAACAACAGTGTCTTCCAAAGGAACCCTGGTAGCACAGTGGTTAAGCAAGCGCTCAGCTTCTAACCAGTGAGTTGAACCCACTAGCCTCTCAGTGAGAAAGATGTGGTTGTTTGCGTCCATAAAGATTTACAACCTTGGAAACCCTGTGGGGCAGTTCTCCTCTGTTCTGTAAGGTTGATATAAGTTGGAATTCATTCAACAGCAACAGGTTTGGTTCTGGCTGAGGGACTCCAGAAGGTAGAAAGACTCACAAGCAGATGTGAGTCCTGGTGTGGCACTGTAGAATAAGCACTCAACCATAAGGTTGTTTTGAACTGCAAGGTCAGGTCGGTGGTTCAAACTCAGAAACCCTATATAGAGTAGCTATAGGTCAGAATCGACTCAATGGCACTTAACAGCAACAAAGTTAAGCCACTGTCCTAGTAGACATCTTAAACCCCTTGTAGTTTTGACATTCTGTGGTTCTCATCATTGTCCTATTTCTCTGATGAACATGTTTTTGCATGAAAACATAGACCAAACATATCTCATGTAAAGCTGGGCTGTAACCATTTTTGTGAAATCACCACAGCCCTGTTTTCAGTGAAATTCTAATACTCTCAATCAATTGCTTTGTGGGCTTGCACTGCTGGGTTAACAAATTTGAAAGTCTGGGTTTCATAAACCTCTTGGTTAGTTTATGAACCAACTTTAACACACAGGTCAACACTAAGGAGGGTGACTTTGTCTGGGAGACAGATGACCTGAACTTCAATCTAGAGCTGCCAATAACTCATGATGTGGTCTTGGCCAAGTTAGGTGTCTAGATTTCCTCAAATGTGACATGAAGAATCAGTCTATTAACCTCTGACCTTCTTGTCAGGTATGAAATTGTGTAATTTGTATGAATCCATGAAACTTGATCAAAGCCAAAATGTGTACATGCCATTCAAAGAAAACTCAAACCTACAGAGAAAATGTGGGGCTACCAAGAAGGATCAAGATTCATCATAAATCCTACACACTGCCACGTCAAATGCTTAAGTAGAAAGAGACGAAGAACAAACAATGTAAGGCAAAACCTTGATTTTGGAAGAACCTTGTCTTCATGGGATAGTGGGCCCTGGAGTGACAGAGCCATGGTGATTAACTGACCTTTTCCCCCAAGCAATTTAAAGAGATTATCTAAGTATGGTTTCAGACACCCATCACTCTTATTTTTAGCTCTGAGTTCTCTTCACATGTGAGGAGACCTATGTCTTGGAGTTCCCAAGACCTCCCAGATATGGCTCATGATTCATCTGCAAGTTCCTTGCATTGATTTCCAGAAAGACCATGGGGGAGGGGGTCTGAAGAAATGGTTTCAAATATAAAGTCTGTCTTGGCTTTGCTTCCATTCCAACTACTTGATCAGGAATTTCCTACGCTCCACAAATTGATCCCTCGGTGCCATAGGCAATTAAAATAGAACCCAAGTGATATTGTTCTCCAAGGGCCTCACAGCTGGCATGGGGGTGTGGGGGGACGGCGGACAAAACTCAGGACCTTGGTCACAGTCTATTTTCAGCCTCTGATAGCAGTTGTGTTGTTCATGTCTCATTCACCCTCTCCCCTCAGCCTCCCTCCTGCCCTCCCCTCCAGAGGCCAAGCCTGGTGACAGCCTCCTTATATTTAAAGAGGACAAGAGTCCCCCTTATTCAGTGAGCAGACACAGACCACACAGGCAGGTGAGTGGAGCGCAGCAGTCTGGGCTGGGTGTGGGGGCCTGCTGGCTAGTTGGCACAGAGTAATGGTGGGTTTCAAGTCCGAAGCACCCATTCTGGCTCTGTGGAAGAAGTTTTACTTGATTCTGGTATGGATCTGGCAGTTGCTAAAAATATATATATATATATTTACTGAAAGAGTGATTAATATTTGTGGGCTCAAAGAAAACTTGTAAACAAAGAAATGATCGAGGGATTATGTTTGGTCTGAAACTATTTTCATGGTAGAATAATGTTTCCTATTGTCGTACTTGGGATGGCAGGAAAACAGAAAGAAGCAATGGAAAGTACACTGGATTTGAAGTAAAAGAACCTGAAGTCTAATCCCAGAATTACCATATGATTAATGGGTGTGACTTAGAGACAAAGATTCTGCCCACAGGGTCTTGGTCTCCTTCCACGCAAAGTAGATTTGGTGATATTTTTCTAGACCGCATAATACTGTAGAGTTACAAAGTGGTTGTAATGGATGCAATATATCTGAAGCTAGTTTTCTTATGCTCAAAAGGTAAGGAATTGTGCAGTTCAAAAGGTATGGATGAATGGTGGATATTTCTTAATACCTGTCTTTCACATAGAGAATATTCAATATAGGTGTGTCTGTTTAAAATTGATTTTATATTTCAAAGATGTTCAGCAAGAGACTTACTTTTAAGACTTTGAAAATTAATCAAAACTGGATCTCCAAACGATATTGCTCTTTGGAAAACCCATCAAAAGCTCTATTTAATTTGAGACTAATCCCCAGTCAGGATAGAAGATAGAGGAAGGGTGATTCCCAGTGTTTCTCAAGGATTCAGTCAAGGATATTTTTTCCTATCATGGTAAATAACATCGAGATGTGGTTTTAAGTTCTGATTGGAAATGCTGTCCAAAGATCAAAGTTGCCACCTTTAATTTCTACTCCCATCCCAAATCAGAGTGGGGACTTCTCCAAGACAGAGGAGTAGGATGACTGGTCCAGGAACCCCAGTCTCTTAGGTACAATTCCATTCAATCTAATAGGCATATATTGGCTCTCTCCTGGGTCAGGGCTGGGGGCAGTAGAGGCAGCACTAATGCAGGAGGGCTAGGAATGAACCACAAAGAGGGGGAGGGAGGGACCTTGCATCCAATTTGCTTTTGGATGGCTTCTGAATATTATATACATCTTATTCATCATGATGATATAAAACAACTTTATGACCCAGAAAATGTGATGGATACTCACTAATGTGTTATCTGGCATGGTTTTGGGTCTCTTCTGAACAACTCAGTCATTAGTGGTCAGTGAAAGTGAGCCCTGAGAGTTGGGCAGGGAGTGCAGCTGACCTTCAGGGCCCAGTGCCCTGGTCCTGGTCAAGCAGACAGGTACTCTCAGCAAAGATACACCAACTATTCACCAGGGTTCAAGAGGCAGAACAGGGGGCAGAAGCGAACGAAGGGATGAGTGAGCAGGAGCAACAAATGGGCAAATAATCACAAGGTTGGTGGAGGAAGGAGAGACCGAGTCTTTGTAGAATATAAATTCAGAAAGCCTGAGAAGAGAACATAAAGAGAAAACCAGAGAACATCAGGCAGTTATAGGATCTGTTCAAAATCCAGCTCGGAGCCTCCGTTTTCTAAACAGTAAAATCAGTAATGCCACCTGTAAGAATCAAATGAGACAAAGTATAGGAGAGTGCTTTCAAATGTTTCATAGCCCGAACCCACTGCTGCTGAGTCAGTTCTGACTCATAGTGGCCCTAATAGGACAGACTAGAAGGGCCCCATAAGGTTTCCAAGACTAGAACTTGGAAGACAGAAGCAGACTGCCACAATTTTCTCCTGTGGGAAGTTTAATAAAGCTGTACAAATATGCAAGGTCTTTGAGAAAAAAGCACTAGGCCAAATGGTAAGAGTTTCAGAAGGACTTCCTGCTAAGTGTAAGTGTGATGATAAAAATCCAGAGGTCAGAGTGGGTAACAAGCTAACCAGATGTTAGAAGACCATTAATTTGTTTTACAAGAGGAAGGACATTGGAATGGGAATATAATACACAGGAAACACAACTCCTGAGACAGGCAAATTTCCAACTATAAGTATGAGGCTCAGATGTCTGGGAATACAATATTCAGGGCTGGCTTCATGACCAAAGAGATCTGTAATGCCTGCAAATGTGAAAACTGCAGTTATTCATCCCTGTGGAAAAAAGCAGGGAAGGAGACAAGGGTTATTTTGAGAGCTGTGGTGTATGGAAGTCTTTGCTGGGCCTCATTTGGACCTCATCGTGGAAAGGGCTGATCGTGATTCGCTGGCCGGTCACTGCCTGTGAACCAGGTGTTGGCACAAGTATCAGCTCATTTGTTATTATTAACTGCCATCAATCAGCCCCACTCATGGAGACCCCATGTGTAATGGAATTAAATGCTCTGGTATCATCTTCATTATCAGTTGCAGATGGAGCCTTTGTTGCCCAGAGGGTTTTTAACGGCTGGTTTTTGGAAGGAGATCACCAGGCCTTTCTTCCTAGTATGTATTAGTTTAGAAATTCCGCTGAAACCTGTTCAGCATTGCAGCAACATAGTCAGAGAAAGAAGATGAAGTTCAAGGGAGCAGCATAACTGTTGAGGACCACATTGCTAATAAATGGCAGAGTCAAGATGTAAATAGGCTTAAAAATCAATGATAAAGGTCAAAAGAGAATGGAGAGTGAGTTTCTGAGAATACGAGTCAGCCATGCCTCAAAGAGAATGTCAGAAAAAAACATCATAGGACTCATGGGTTCCAGCCTTAGTTTAAGGAGCACCCTCTGTTCCTGCAGATCTGAGTTTGAATGGGATCAGAGGTAATGCTCAGGTTCACATGCCTGCTGGGACTGAGCAGCCCAGACTTTGCAGGTTTTAAAATGGGTTTCTGGATGGAGGACTTTGAATATGTGGGTTCAGAGGCTGAGAAAGAGGCCATTGACCTTGAGTGTCCTACATGAGGGGGCAGGCTGGCAGGGTGCTCCCTGCATGGGCACTGTGCTTCCCCTCATAGTCCACAGCCCGGTGATGTGAGCTCCTGTGAGGCTCCAGGGTTGCAGGGACAAAAGCTCAAGACGTGACTTGACCTGTAGTCAGTGGCATCAGGCACATTAATAACTCTGGGGCAGTCAATGCTCTCTGGCTCTGCCTGCCCCCGGGGCTGCAAACTGTCGTCTAGGAAACAGTGGGCTCACGGTCTGAACCAGAGGAGCCAGAGAGAAGAAGCAGGGAGAGATGTGCTTGTTTCAAAAATAGATCTGAAAACCAGAGAGAAAGTAGCAATAAAAATGTTTAAATCATCATAGTAATAAGAGTAATAATGAAAGCAACTAAAATAATTGAATATCTGCTATATATAAAGTGAAGTCTGGTGTGGTGCTGTGGGTTCATACACTGGACTGCAAAGTAGGTTTGAACCACAAGGTCGGTGGTTCAAACTCACCAGTCACTCCTCAGAAATCCTATACAGAGTCGCTATGGGTTGGAACCGACTCGACAGCACTTAACAACAACAACAACATGGGTGGTGCACTAGTAGCATAATGGGTCACGAGTTGGGCTGCTAACAAGATGAGCAGTCCAAATCTACCAATTGCTCTATGGAGGAAAGATGAGGCTTTCTGTTTCCATAAAGATTTACAGCCTTGAAAATCAACTTGACCACACACCAGCACCACCACCACATCACCACGAGTGGCGCAAATGGTTAATGTGCTCAGTTGTAAACAGAAAGGTTGGAGGTTCAAGTCCATCCAGAGGTAGCTTGGAAGAAAGGCCTGGCTATCTATCTCTAAAAAACCAGTCATTGAAAACCCTATGGAATATAGTTCTACTCTGACATGCATAGGGTCACCATGAGGCCAACTCAATTGATAAAATTATATTGTGTTCAGTTCCAGATCTGAAAGGTAACCAAAGGTTTGGGTTCCACCAGTCTCCCTCTGACCAGTAAGCCTGGTCTTTTTTATGATTCTGAGCTTGGTGCCACATTTCCTCTCACTCTATCTAAGATCCATTTCGGAGCAGATGTTAGTGGTAGCTGGGTACCATCTAGTGCTTCTAGCCTCAGGGTCACCCCCATGGCTCAATTTTCAGTCAAGTGATAGATAGGTATATGGTGTTGTTAAGTGCCGTTGAGTTGGTTCCGACTCATAGTGACCCTGTATAGGATTTCTAAGAAGCAGCTGTTGGGTTTGAAGCACTGATCTTGTGGTTAACAGTCTAATGCTTATCTTACAGCATCACACCAAGGACTCCAGAAAGGTATACAGGGACAATGGAAATCTATTCATACCAGAGAATTGTCAACCATTAGAGATCAAAGGGCAGAATTTACTGAAAGCCAGAATTCCGAAGGGTTGGGAAAGGACAGGAAACAAGAACCACAGGGAGGAAGTGGGGTGGATGACGTTACATTGAGGGCATTGCAATCACTGAGATGAAATGAAGTGGATAATTTCTTGACTGAAAAACTGATGATCTGTTCTGTAAACCTTCACTCAATTCACAAAAACAAGTTTCAATAACAGAAGGAAAGAGGAGGGTGAGAATGGTTGCCCAGCTTTAAGACTGTCCTCAGTGTCATTGAATTGCACATGTACAAACCGCTGAATGGGTGTATGCTTTGCTGTGTATATTCTCAACAAGAACAAAATGAAATAAGATAAGAAGCTAAAACGATAAAAAGATATATTAAGTGTTTACATAGATCACCTTGGCCATTATTACAATCATATTTAGCCTGCAAACATTCTTCTAAGACATGTCTTCTCAACCTGTCTTTTAAAGCACAAGGACACTGGGCTCAGAGGTTTTGAGTACTTTGTCTGAGGTCCACCAGTGAATGTTTTTGACAGAGGTTTGGGTCTTTCCAAAGCCTGCACTCTTTTATCCAGATTAAGAGAAGACTAAAGACAGGTGGTGAACTTGACCTATACATATGGATGCAGTAGCTCAAAAGAGGGAACAAATCTTTACAGTGAGGATCATTCCCACCCCCTCAATACTCAGGGTTCACAGGGATAGGCAACTTAGACATTGACTACCCAAAATGGGGGTGGGGGGGGAGAGCTACAAAGGCAAGAAGTGACTGGTTTACAAGCTTTCAAGAGGGAGCCTAGTTTCAGAGGGAATGGGTCGGGGGAAGGTAGAATCTCCACTTACTGGTTTCCAACTTGTCTGGATGGGGATGATGAAAGGAGATGGGGATAAGATTTGTGGTTCAATAGTAAATCATTGCTATCAGAACTGACTGTGAGTGTTGGAAATGTAAAGGTAGATGCTTTGCAACAAAAGGAGGGGAGTGGTTGATTTTGTCCAGGAGCTGAGGTCCCTGGGACCATCAAGGGAGAAGAGTGGACTCTGTGGGACCTTACCTAGAGAAGCAGTGACGCCAGAGAGCCAGAGATGGAGATGATGACTTAGAGAGCTGGAGCGCTGGAAACTCTGGACTCAGGGAGGAAGATGGGCTGTGTGCTGATTTCTGGGGAGCAGGCTTGTAGTGTATACCCTTTGGTTGTTTGATGATGCATGGAGGGGATTGTAATCATTGCAATGAAACAAAATACAATACAATGAATGTAAAGCTAATGTTCTCCCATGTAAACTATCACTTAATTCACAATAAAATTTTTTTAAAAAAATAACAGGTGGTGTTTGAGAGAGGAAAGCATTTTGGCAAGGTGAGGATTCAGTCACTATTCAGATCCCTAGATCCGTCTCTTGGCTTTAGTCCTTCACAACATCACAGCCGCTTGACTTTCCCATCTCACCTGAGCTGCAACCAATGTTGTGGTTATTGTCATCGAGTTGGTTCTGACTCATAGAAACCTGTACAGGATTTCTAAGGCACAGCCTGTGAGCTGCACCCAATAGTGAGAAAGAAAGCTTTCGGCTCCAAGTGCAGCCTTATCATGTCTGAACAGAATTGGCTCTTAGAAAGTTCTTTGTTTTACTGAACGAAATTCATTCTCCCTTTTGTTTCCACCCACGGGGGACTCTCTCTGTCCCATATCAGATCACCAACTGTCATCAACTGTGAAGATTTGTTTAACAGAGGTTCTGACCCTTGTCCCTTGGCCAGTAGGCAGGATGTAGAACCAGTTTAATCTGGGTTTGAATCACAGCTCTGCCACTCAGCTGTGTGACTGTGGACAAGTCGCTTCAACTCTCTGAGTCTCCATTTTCTCATCTACAAAATGGAGACAATCCAATCTGCTCTTCAGGACTGTTGTAACTGTTAGAGATAGTACATGTAAAACAACTGACATATAATACAAAGTACATCGAGCCCTGGTTGTGCTATGGGTTAGGCATTGGGCTGCTAACCCCAAGGTCAGCAGTTTAGATCCAGGAGTTGCTCCATGGGAGAAAGATGAGGTTGTTAGCTCCCATAAAGATCTGCAGTCTCAGAAACCCTACATGGGGTCGCTATGAGTCAGAATGGATTTAATGGCAGTGGATTTGATTTTGGTTTTAATAAAAGACTGCAGTTTGAAGTCACAGAGACCTAAATACTAACTTATGAGATGCATACTAGCCATGTGACCTAAAACAAGTGATATAATGTTCCTAAGACTTCACTTCCCATCTATAAAGTGACTGTAATAATGGTCCTGATGTGGTGCTGTAGAATAAGCACTGGACTGCTGTTACTCAACAACAACACCTTGGTGTAAAGATTAACCCTCAATAGACTGACTGCTTTCTGCTTTGAATTTTTTGTTGAAACCATGTATTTTCAGTAATGGAAGGCATTTTGAATGAAATGAAAAACATTTTTTAGGCAATATAGGTTTCTGATACAATCAGCAGGACACATATGTCCCAAAGGGTCTCTGGTGTTTGGGTTAGTGGATGAAATGAGCCCTGTTTCTTCAGATTCAGTTATACAGGCCTCCACCAGATGGCAACATGCACGAAAAATAGGATAACAGTTCCCACTAAACCCCAGAGAGAGAAAATGTAGGTGAATAGGAGTTCTGGTAGCAAAGTGGTTACCAATTGGGCTACTAATCTCAAGGTCAGCAGTTCAAAACTACCAGCAGTTCTAAAGGAGAAAGATGGGGCTTTCTGCTTCCATAAAGATTTACAACCTCAGAAACCCTATGAGTCCTATGTGGAATCAGATATCTGGTAGGATGACCCAGTGAACCAGCATTGAACTGAAATGTCATTGAGGTCTCTGTTCAAAGTCATAACCTAATGTCCCCTCCCAGGTTCATTAACGAGCCCTATAAAGAAGAAACTTAGGTGTGTTCACTTTATCTACTATACACACGTCTGCCCTAAAGTATTATGTTTCATCTCAATATTGAAAGGAAGAGAGACAGAGAAAGAAGGTAGGAAAGTAAGAAACCAGGTTAGAAGGAAGGAGAGTTGGATTAGGAAGAAGTACCTGAGATACGTGTTTGGGGTTATTTTTCTAAAATCTCAGATTGCTTCATGACAACTTGGAGTTGTTGCAAAACTCATTAGCTCTGACATTTTATAACATTCTATAGTATACAAAGTGATTTTACTTACTTGAACTCATATGCTTCTCCAGCGACCCTATAAAATAAATGTTGTAGCTAAGTGCGGTTGAGTCGGTCGGTTTCAACCCATAGCGAC
This sequence comes from Chrysochloris asiatica, assembly GCF_000296735.1. NCBI lineage: Eukaryota > Metazoa > Chordata > Mammalia > Afrosoricida > Chrysochloridae > Chrysochloris > Chrysochloris asiatica. The sequence goes on along the minus strand of NW_006408601.1, from coordinate 9,751,647 downwards.
TCTGTATAGAGCAGCTGGTGAATTTGAACCACCAACTTTGTGGTTCAAACCTACCTTGCGTTCCAGTGCATTATCCCACAACACCACAGCAGGAGAGGGTTGTTATTTCTATTTTAGAAAGGTGATACTGAGGTTCAGAGAAATTGAATGATTTCCCAGATATACATTTTTTTTTTTATTGTGAATTGAATGATAGTTTACATGGGAGAACATCAGTTTTACACTCATCATTTCAGTTATACCGTTTTTAAGAGGCGAAATGAAACTAAAACTCCAAACTCCTGGTATCTGATCCAGTGTTTTTCTCATGCTACCCACTACCAGTGTATCCTCAGCATAATCCCATCCATGAGATTACTGGTTACAAAGTCTACACAAAGTAGTCTCCAAAGGGCTGGGATCTCTCCACTCTGGAGCTAATGTTAGCAGAGTACCTGAATTCTCTTTCATTCTCATAAATCCCATCTGTCTCTGTTTCGATCCTGAGGCAAGACTATATCTGTGACTAACTACACAGTCATCTCAGGGACTCCAAAGTGTAGTGCCAGGTGGTGTGATGGAGATTGTGACCCAAGTGACAAATGGAGCTGAGTGACGGGACAACCTATATTTGGTGTCCCACCTTCAACGACCCTGCCTGTGCCAGGCAACGCTGATAAACAAAGGTCCATCCTTGGTGCCTTGGCCAGGGTAAACTTACATTCTGGGACTGGCTAGAAGAGTGTTGAGACATAGGAATTCCAAAGCAATGCAGGAGGCCAAAAAAAATAGTGTTGTGTGTAAGACAGCACCTAAAAGTGACTTCAAATCACAGTGACTTAATTAGCAGGTTGGTGCTATTTAAATAACCTGAAATAAAGTGTAAGAATGCCTCGCCTCTGAATAGCTTTAATACTGCTTTAAATTCCACCATATGTTCATATCTTCATAATGGTCCTGTGAGGAGAGTGTGGGAGATATAATTGTCGTCACTTGCCACCCAAGTTCAAGGTCCCACAGAAATAAATGGCAACGTCAAGTATTACAGCCCAAGTCTCCCAATTCAGGGCTCTTTCCAACACTCTGCCTTTTGGCATAGGGGCATGGAAGAAGAAATCAGAGACGTCTTCTGTGTTTAACTCCATAGCTTCATTTTCATCTTTAGAAATGGAATTGAGCACCTGTCGAATAGAATGTTTAAAGAGTTCTATTTTGGGTTTCAAGTCCTCATAGGCATATGTCAGATATTTATGCTCACTTAAAACCAACTTGCCCTAGGATACATTACTCTGTGAGGAAAGTATTACCTGTAATCTTATCCTCATTTTGAAAAGTATCATGTCTAGGCAATTGCTGCGGGGGGAAAGTGTGTGTGTGTGTGAATATATATATATTCCAAGAGACATATCTCAATGCCATTAACTTGCAGCAAATGCCAATGATATCTCCACTGAAGATTTAAAATGAGAAATTGGACCTAGGGTTCTTTCCATTGAAAGTTTCCATATCGTTAATTTCACAAGTATCACTGTCAGGTTCCTGGATAAAATATACACTTCTTCTCGATTTTATATTATATTGAAACTCAAGATCAAAATGAACATGAGCAAAATTACATGATTCCACTCTTTTCCAGAGAACGTATCATCTTTAATCAGAGAAGGGTATATTTTAGAAAAGAAATTGGCAAAGAAAACACTTTCAAAAGTTTACTTTTTATGTCTTACCTTGTTGGTAAATGAGGAGGTCTAGTCCAACCCTAAAAGTTTATAAATAAAATGGAGTCTAAAATACATAATATAAACTCTTTGAGGGGATGTTAAGGCCTTTATGTCTTTCTGTGTGCTCTTCCTTTGTATTAAATGTCCTTTTCCCCTCTTATTTATCTAGACAACTCCTACTCACACTTCAAAACCCTGTTTGTATATGATTTCTTTTGTGACCTAAAAACTCCCTGCTTCCAACCTTGGTCTCAATGAAGCTGGTCATTCCCTCCTTTGAATTTTTGTAGCCCTCCTCACAAGATTCTTATTTGGTATCTGGGTTCCTTACAAGTGGCCCAGTAAATAACATCATGATAAATAGAGAAACGATTGAAGTTGTCAAATACTTCATTTTGCTTGGATCCACAATCAATGTTCCTGGAATCAACAGTAAAAAAAAAAATCAAACAATGTATTGCATTTGGCAAATCTGCTGCACAAGACCTCTTTAAAGTGTTCAAGAGCAAATATGTCAGTTGAATACTAAGGTACACCCGGCCCAAGCCAGGGCATCTTCAACAGCCTCATATGTATGTGAAAGTTAGACAATGAATAAGGAAGACTGTTGAAGAATTGATGTATTTGAGTTATGGTGTTGGAGAAGCATCTTAAAAGTTCTACCAGAAGAACAAACAAATCTGTCTTGGAAGAAGCACAGCTTGAATGCTCCTTTGAAGTCTGAATTGTGAGACTGTCTCATTCTTTGGGTATGCTGTCAGGAGGGATGTTCCCTGGAGAAGGGCATCATGCTTGGTAAAGTGGAGAGTCAACAAAAAAGAGGAAAAGCCCATATTTATCATATGGACTGATACAGTGGCAGCAGCAGGCTCAAACATAACAATTGTGAAGGGTGGGCAGTATTTCAATCTTCTGTACGCAGGGGGCGTTATGAGTTGAAACTGACTTGGCATTTAACAGCAACAACATTTGGGCTTCTATCTATCTTCCTCGCTATAATTAACATGTGCCTCTCAAAACCAAGGGTCATTAATTACATATTAAAATTTTTCTTCCCTTTGATTCCTGTGCAGCCAGAGTAATGCTTAACACATGATAAAAAGCAAAACAAAACCCATTATATGGAGTCGATTCCAATCCATGTGACAGAGTAGAACTGCTTCACAGGGTTTTCTAGGCTGTAACCTTCACAGAACGGAGCTCTGGTAGCGTAGCGGTTACGAATCAGGCTGTGAACTGCAAGGTCAGCAGTTCGAAACGACCAGCTGTTCCGTGGGAGAAATATGAGGCTTTCTGCTCCCATAAAGATTTGCGGCCACGGAAACCCTGTACAGGGTCGCTTTGAGTCGGAACTACCACAATCTTCACAGAGGCAGATCGCTAGGTGCTCTGCAGTGCTATTGGGTGACTAACCATTAGGTTAGTAGCCAAGCAAGAACTGTTTGTAGCCCCCCAGGGACCTTCGTAACACATGACAGGTAAATAACAAATTCATGATGAATGAATGAATGAATAGACAATTGAATGAATGAATGCAGACTCAGGTTCAAGTTTTTCAATTCAAAATCCATTACTCTTTTCACTATACTATTGTTGTTAAGTGTCATTGAGTCAATTCTGACTCATGGTGACCCTGTATAGGGTTCCCGAGGAGCGGCTGGCAAGTTTGGACCACCAACCTTGCAATTCAAATTGACTTTGCGGTCCAGTGCTTATCCTACAGCACCACAACCTAAATGTTTTCCTTTAAAAAAAAAAAATTAGTAATTTTTAAAAAATGTGACTGAATTATAAAAAACAAAGAGCCTACTACTGTGAGAAGGATAGACTGTCCCTGGCTAACCTCACACTGTCTCTGTATGCAGGAAAAGCTCTTTAGGGATAGTTAGATAGGAAGAGTTCCTTCAGTCCTAGTATCAGGGTCAGTGGTCTGTTTGCTAGTTACCTTCTGTTTCTTAGCAAGACTGTCTTTGTTATGGGATTCTGAGATACAATCCGGACCAGTTGACCCAGGAGGGCTTAGTATTAATTGCCAACTATTCTAAGAAGGTGACTGGCTTCCCAGAAGGGAAAGAGAAAGATCAGAAGCAGCCACTCTGAACAGCCTGATAGTGTTTGGTGTCAATGACAAAATGACACACCAGGCTTCTTAGAAATCAGGATCTTAGAAAACTCTGGATCCCAGGGAAAATGCAGCCCCCTTGGAGCTGCCGAAAGTGCAGAAATTTCTGAGTGTCAATGGCTTATTTCAATTATGCTCTGGGGAATGGTTAACTTGACTCCAGACTTAAAAATACACAAAGACACAGAAAGAAGAGAAAATGAATTGTTTAACTCCCCTCCTTGGCTAGTACATCTTCCAATAATCCTCGAGTGAAGATACACTGACAGCCCAGGGAGGTGGCTATCAGCAGCTCTTTATAGCAGAAAGTGCTCCAAGCCTGTCAGAGGACTGGCAGTCCCAGACCTTGGTCGCTGCCAAGCCCTGTGAGCTCTGCCAAGCACCTTACTGGACATCATGCTATTTGGTCCTCCAGAGAACACTGGGAAGCAGTAAGGAAAAGAACACCTGTCTCCCTTTTACAGATGTAAAGAGAAGCTATGTAGTTCATCGTGATGCACATTGAGGGATGTGGTAAAGAGTAGAAGCAGGTCTCCAGGACTCCCCTGGGTGGTACAAACAGCTAATACCAAAAAGTTGGAGGCTTTTGCCCAGAGGCACCTTGGAAGAAAGGTCTGGCAATTTGCTTCCAAAAATTCAACCACAGACACTTTATGAAGCACAGTTCTACTGGAGACACATGGGGTTGCTGTGAATTGGCACTGACTCATTGAATAATGTTATCTTAAAAAGAAATCAATGAACTTTAGGAATAAATCTGAATAAAGGATTTTATACATTATATAATTCTATCAGAAATACAAGATAAAGTCTTGTTATCAAAAAGGCAGTCTGCTTTTAGCAGCTTCAGTATTGCCTAGAGCCTTTTAGAAATGGAGACTCATCCTACATCCATCATATCTATACTTTAATAATGTCCCAGGTGATTTGAGAAGTACTGAGCTACAGAATAAGGTTATCTAGATTATTCCCACTTCTAGTGGGACTAATTTAAAAACCCTAGATGATATGACTCTGTAGGACAAACATTGGACCACAAGGTCAGTTTGAACACAAGGTCACCAGCCATTCCTCGGAAACCCTATCCAGGGTCGCTATGAGTCTGAACCAACTCGACAGCACTTAACAACAAAGCAGCAACAATCTTTGTGTATAATTTTATAAATACAAGATTAGCTTATTCATTCCTTTTAAGAATCCAGTGGTGCACAAAGGGACAGGTGCTGTTGAAATTTACCAAAAGAGGAAACAAGAGTCCCAAAGTGTCAAAGCGACTTGCTCAAAACTGTCTAAAAGCCTGGGCTTAGGAGATAACTACATTTCAGGTATTTGTTTTCTCTCTTGTTAGACATCACCTAAATCTGAGTCTTCAAGATGCCAAACTGGGGCGGAGGAGCCAAATGTGGAGCCTGCGAAAAGACTGTCTACCATGCGGAAGAAATCCAATGTAACGGAAGGAGTTTCCACAAGACCTGCTTCCACTGCAGTGAGTGCGGTGAATTCTGTGTGGGGGCCTTAGTATCAGGAGGGGTATGCATTGTATTTAACCACAGATACTGTTTGTTAGTTGTTGTCAAAGTGTGGTCCCCAAACCAGTAGTGTCAGCATCACGTGGGAACTTCTTTGGACTACAACTTTTAGGCCCCACCTAAGAATGATGGGGTTTCCTTTCTCTAACCACTTGCTCAGTTCACAGGCCCTTCCCCTGTAGATCAGCATCAGAACAAGCTGGCCTGCCACTTACTGCTCTCTGCTGAAAACCTTGACCCAGTGGCGCCATTTACAAAGTGTGACTTGGCAGAGAAAGGAAGCCAGCACTTACATGGAGCCAAGATGGACTTGGTCAGCTATCACTGAAGCCAGCTGTGACTGGCCCTTCCTAAAAAACGGTCTCTGTCAAATGGTGGAGGTGGGGAACAACATGTGCCCATTCTTTAGAGTCAGAAAGGGAAGTTTCAGAGGCTGGCATCAAACTTGAAGGAAATCTTTACCATCATCAGATTCACAAAATGCCAGACCTGGGAAGGACTTTAAGACCCTGTGGTCTGCCTGAGAATCTGGCTCTGTCCCATGCATGTGACTTTGGACAAATCATCTCTCATTGCTAAACCCAGATCACATGCTTAGTGGCACAGCCAGGAGAACTGGTATTTTAGACTCCCATTCCAGCACTCTTTTGACCCTACTGCATTCTACCAAGTTTCCTAATAGCTAGTCCTGTTTTGGGAGTCCCTAGGTGTTGCAAAGGAGCTCTGGTGGTATAGTAAGTTAACAAAGTCAATGGTTCAAACTCAACAGCAGCTCTGAGGGATTTGCTTTCTGCTCCCGTAAAGATGAACAGTTTCGGCAACTCCAAAGAACAGTTCTACTCTGTTCCACAGGGTTGGCTATGCATCAGAATCTGTGGATTTGGAGTACTGCAAATCATTAACGTGCTTAGCTGCAAGCCAAAAGCTTGGTAGTTTAAGTGCATGCAGAGATGCCTTAGAATAAAGGCCTAGTGATTGACTTCTGAAATAAAAAAATCAGTCAACAAAAACCCTATGGACACACATGGGGTCACTATGTGTCAAATCAATTCCACAGCAAATCATTTGGTTTGGCATTAGTCCTGTTTGGGAAGGAATTGGCCATGGCTTAGAAATGGCTACATCCTTCCTCCACTTCTCTCCAGTGGGTCTAGCTTAAGAGCATTTAGCAGGCTTTCTCCCCAAAGAACCCCCTGCCACCCACCCCACCTCTACCTCAGCTCAATGGCTACAAGACATCCACATGTCTCCAAGATGTTTTAAGCAGCACTTCAAGGGCTGGGTTCCATCTGTTGGGACCTCAGAGATACTCCATCCTTAAACTGCCAGAAATAGTAACATTTTATCTGCTTAAGGAGTTTCCATTTCCCTTACCTCCCACAGAAAACATAATTATCAGAGAAGAACACTTCTTGGAGTGAATGGGTTGACGGATTTACTAATGCTTTGGGCTTTAATGATAGGTAATTATTTTCACGCCATCTTATACATCCCTCAGATACATCACTATTATTACAATTATCCAGAATTCATTGCTCAAGAGAGTTCATTTCATAATCCTCTTTTGTTAAAAAATGACTCATGTTCTTTAAAAAGAGTGAGGATTTGGTGTAAATACCAGCATTTGAGTCTGGACTCTGACTTTGAGCAAGTCATTTCACCAATGCAAGCCTCAATTACCACATAAACAGAGATCTATACCTACAGCACTGCCGAGGTCCATGTGGACCTCAGCAAAGGGAACACAGAGAAATCAAATTGACTACATCTGTGGAAAGAGACAGTGGAAAAGCTCCATATCATCAATCAAAACAAGGCCAGTGGCAGACTGTGGAATACACCATCAATCGCTCGTATGCAAGTTCAAGCTGAAGCTGAAGAAAATTAAAACGAATCCAGAAGAGCAAAATTATGGCCTTGAACATATCCCACCTGAATTTAGAGATCATTTCAAAAACAGATTTGATACATTAGGCATAATGACTAGAGACCAGATGAGTTGTGGGATGACATCAACAACATCATATACAAAGAAAGTACAAAACAAGATTAAAAGACAAGGAAGAAGGAAAAGCCCAAAATGAATGTCAGAAGAGACTCTGAAACTTGTTCTGTGGTGTAGAGAAGATAAAGCAAATGGAAGAAATGAGGCAAAGAGTTCAACAGAAAAATTTAAAGAGCAGCTTGAGAAGACAAATTCAAGTATTAAAATGAAATGTGCAAAGACCAGGAGTTAGAAAACCAAAAGGGAAGAACACATTCAGCATTTCTCAAGCTAAAAAAACTGAAGAAAAAACTCAAGCCTCAACTTGAAATATTGAAGGATTCTGTGGGCAAAATGGAGTCTTGGTGTGGCATTGTGGATTAATACATTGGACTGCAAAGTCATTTCATCTGCAAGGTCAGCAGTACAAGCTCACCAGCTGTTCCTTGGAAACCCTGTACAGGGTCACTATATGTCGGAACTAACTCAACAGCACTTAACAACAACATGGGCAAAATATTGAATGATGCAGAAAGCATCAAAAGAAGATGAAAGGAATACAGAGTCACTATACCAAAAAGAAATGGTTGATGTTCAACCATCTCGAGAGGTTGATTGAACATGATCAAGAGCCAATGGTACAGAAGGAGAAAGTCCACCAGGAGCATCAGCAAATAACAAGGCTCCGGAAATGAATGGAATACAAGTTGAAATCTTTCAATAAACTGATGCAGCACTGGAGGCACTCCCTCATCTATGTCGTCGAGAAATTTGGAAGATAGCGACCTGGCCAACTGATTAGAAGAGATCCATATTTGTGCCCATTCCGAAGAGAGGTGAATCAATGGAATGTGGAAATCATCGGACTACATCATTGATAAAACATAAAGTGCTGCTGAAGGTAACTCAAAAATTAACAGGAAATTTCCAGAGGTTTAAACTGGATTCAGATAAGGACCTGGAATGAGGGATATCGTTGCTGATATCAGATAGATCTTGACTGAAAGCAGAGAATACCAGAAAGATGTTTACCTGTGCTTTATTGACTCTGCAAAGGCTTTTGACTATGTGGATCATCCCAAGTTATGGACAACATTGTGGAGAATGACTATTGCAGAACACTTAATTATGCTCATGAGGAACCTGTACATAGACCAAGAGGCTGTCATTTGAACAGAACAAGGGGACATCGAATGGTTTTAAATCAGGAAAGGTGTGTACATGGGTTCTATTCTTTCATCATCCTTATTCAATCTGTAAACTGAGCAAATAATGTTCTGGATTATATAAAGAACTGGCCATCAGTATTGGAGGAAGACTCATTAACAATCTATGATATGCATATAATACAACCCTGCTTTCTGAAAGTGAAGAGGACTTAAAATACTTGCTGATGAAGATTAAAGATCATGACCTTTGGTATGGGTTGCACCTCAATGTAAAGGAAACAAAAATCCTCACCACTGGAGCAATAAATTACATTATAATAAGTGGGAAAAGACTTAAGTGGTCAAAGACTTCATTTTGCTAGGATCAGCCATCAATACTCACAGAAGCAGCAGTCAAGAAATCAAACAATGTATTGCATTAGGCAAATCTGCTGCACAAGACCTCCTTAATGTGTTCAAGAGCAAAGAAATCAGTTTGAGAACTAAGGTTTTCAATAGCTTCATATGCATGTGAAAGTTGGACAATGAATAAGGAATACTGTAGAAGAATTGATACATTTAATTCATGGTGTTGAAGCAGAATATTAAAAGTACCATGGACTGCTAGAATAAAGAACAAATTTGTGTTGGAAGAAGTACAGTCAGAATGCTCCTTAGAATCTAAGATGGTGAGACTTCATCTCTTCTACCTTGGACATATGATCAGGAAGGACCAGTACTTAGAGAAGGACATCATGCTTGATAAAGTAGGAGTTCAGGGAAAAAGAGGAAGACCCCCTAATGAGATGGACTGGCACCGTAGCAGCAGCAATGGGCTCAAGCTTAACGATGATTATGAGGATTATGCAGAACTGGGCAGTGTTTCATTCTGTCGTGCATAGTCAACTGTGAGTCTAAACTGACTCGACAGCACCTAATAACAACAACCTATAGAGCAAGGTTGTTACAAGGAGCAAACTGGGATCCCAGACTTCTAAGCCTTTATACTTCTTTGATCAACTTTGAGCTGAAAGTTGGAAGGGAAAATCGTAGGGAAGCTCTCCATGACAAATAACATCTTCTCTTCCCTGGGATAGCTGGAAGATTCTCTGTTCCGTGGAACCACAGGAAAAGGGATTTGAGCATTTGGTGAGAGGTGAAGCTTCCTTTCAACCCTAGATGTTTGAAACTCACATGGGGTGAGGGTCTGAGCAGTAGAGTATGGATAGTGGTGGGCAGAAGGGCCATGGAAAGGGGTATGCTTTCCTATATTAACACTGCAAGACTTATCTACCCATGGGTACTTGCTGGATATAGGACTCGGGGAGACAGAGTCTACCTTTGCTTATCCCCTGCTCAGTGTTCTCCTGACTTGTAGACAAATACTTAACCTGCCACACCAACACTATCCAAAAGAAATGCAATGCCAACTACCTATAGGAATTTAACTTTTCCAGTAGCCATATTTTTAAAAAATACAAGTAACAGGTGGAATTAATTTAATTTTTTTAAATTTTACCCAATATAACTACTATTATCATTTTAACATGTAATCGATAGAAAATTGTTTATGAGATCATTTATAGTCTTTCTGTTTTGTACTAACCCTTCCAAACCTGCTGTATATTTTATATGTGAGAGTACATTGTGTAGCTGGTATCAACCATATCGGGCAGCACAATTCCATTTTGCCTGTGACCAACCACAGCTGCTTAGAAACCAGGGAGTGGCTATGGACGTGTCCAGGGCTTAGAAAGGAAGAGTCAGCCTCAGAGCAATGGGAGTAAGCCCTAGGCAAGAACTGAAGACCCTGAGGCCATGCAGAGCTTTACGATTTACTGTTATGTAAAGGAGCTCTGGTAGCTTAGTGGTTACTAGTCTGGTCGAGCCGCAAGGTCAGCAGTTTGAAACTACCAGCGGTTCTGCGGGAGAAAGATGAGGCGGACTGCTCCCGTAAAGATTTACAGCCTCGGAAACCCTGTGTAGGGTCGCTATGAGTCGGAACCGACTCCACGGCACACAACAACAACAACAACAACAACAATCTTGGACAAGCCACTGATCTTCATTTACTTATTCATTCACCAGATTTTTGCAGAGCACTGATTCTGTACTTGCGATTGGGGATTTTAAGATGAAATGGCTCTGTGCTCAAGATATCAGGATCTAGAACATCAATAAATCTGTGAGGAGTAGAACTAGAGGTTGGGAGCTGCCTTCATTTCCCAGTGCTGCCGTAACAAAAAGCCACACGTGGGTGGTTTTTAAGAGCCGTAATTTAGTTTCTCACAGTTTCTCACAGTCCAAATCAGGCATGGGCTCCAGGGGAGGGGACTTCCTTGTTGGTAGTCCTTCCAGGCACCTGTCTCCCCCTTTGTGTGTGTCTCTTGGTGCTGTTTTTCTTTTGATAAAACACCAATCTGAAGTGATTAGGTTTAGGACTATCCTGCCTCATTAACATAACAAAAGTCTCTATGACCAAGTAGGGTACAAGGAGTTGGTACATCAACACATCTTTTGGGGGAGATACGATTCAATTCAAAATAGTAACTGATAGCAATAAGAAGGGAGATCCTATCCACTGTGCCAGCAGGGCTCCCAGCAAGAAGGGTAGAAATGGTGGATGTTCAAATATAATGTAGGATCAACACTGGACTGCTGACTGAAAGGTCGACAGTTCAAGCCCACCAGCAGCTCCTGGGAAACCCAATATGAAGTTGCTATGAGTTGGAACCGACTCAACAGCGCTTAAAAACAGCAACATTATAAAGTAGGTTTCCCCTCAAAATTGTCTCTTGTAAATAGGGGTTTCCTTTGAATCCAAAGCCTTACAAAGCCTCTCTGATTATAAGACATTTTTTCAATTACTTTATTTAACTTTTTAAATACACATAAAACATGCTCATCTAGCCAAACCAACATCAATTCCTGGGCAATCCTAGCTTCTTTTTCTCCCATCATCATATTCAATTGCTTTCTTTTCCCCAAAACAAAATACCACTTGAGGAAGATATATTAACCTGAAACAACCTCACTCAGTGCTGGTTAAGATTGTTTATAGCAGTCACTTGATAGAACTATTAGTTTAAAAAAAAAAAAAAAAAGTTTTCAACTATATTGAATGCAAATTTGCTATTATTCCTGAGGCTCTGACTTTACTATTATAAGCACTGGGTGTTACAATAAATGACCTTTCAAGAGTACCTTTACAAAGAAATTACAAAAAGTTATTAAGTTGGAGAAATCATATATTTTTTTCAAAACTGCCCTAATGTGGTGCTAATAGGTACTTCTTGTTGAGATGTGATTTCCAGAGGGCAGCCTCCTCCTCAGATGGAAATCAGGCTGCCTCTGAAATTACACAGGCAGAGAGGACAAAGAGCTGCTCTGGGAAGCTGGGTCAGCTGCCACCAAAAGTGACTTTGATGATGGGAAGATGCTGATGTTGAAGACACAAAAGAACTGGTTTTCTGAATTTTTGTGAGAGTAGAAGGGGAAAAAAAATGTTCTAATCAATATAATTAATTTAACTATTCATTGAGTATTATAAGTAGATATTTGATACTTTCGGTCACATTCCTAAAATTTTAAGTTTGTAAAAGTAAAAATCTTTTTACAAATCTTCTGTTGGGAAAAATGGGGAATTATCTTATATTTGTGAATACTTTCTATTTGGAGTCCTGGTGTGGCGCTGTAAGGGTAGTGCAGGACTACAAGTTTGGGTTGAACCACAAGGTTGGGGGTTCAAACTCACCAGTTGCTCCTCACTATGAGTCATAACAAACTCAATGGCATTTAACAACAACATTGTACAGTAGCCCAGGGTTCTTGAACCAGTATAATCTAAGGGTCTATGAGGCAGCTTTCCCTCAGCACTAGCATCCCACATCCCCTCGCATCCCCACATTGCTTCCAACTGGCCTCTGTGACTATTTGTCTCTTTCAATAGCACAATTGTTTCTCAAAGACCATGAAAAGCCTTTGGAACTGCTTAGCCCTGATTCGTATATAATTAAGAAAGCAAACAGCTTCTTCTACTGCCTTAGACCCCAGTACACACATCCTCTCCTGATGCCATCTGAGGTGAAACACTTAAGAATTAGGTTGTCCAATTCAGGGATATTGTTCTTAGCTGGTTGAGATCACACACCTTGTTCCAGACCTGGACCCCACCCCTTTCTAGCTGGGTACCATTGAAACCATTACTTCCCCTCTGTGTGCTCCAGTTTCCTCATCAGTGTGATCAAGACCATCTTGGAGTCATATGACTCAGACATGCTCTAGTTAAGAATGGAAGTTGTATTCTTGGATGGAGGCTTTCTTGTGCTGGGTCTCTTGGCCCCAAACATGGCATTGGGGGTGCAGGGAAGGAGGGAGAAGTCTCAGTCTCAAGCCTATGACCCTTTCTTTCTTGGTAGTGGCCTGCAGGAAGGCTCTCGACAGCACCACGGTAGCAGCCCATGAATCGGAGATCTACTGTAAGGTCTGCTATGGACGCAGGTACGGACCCAAGGGGATTGGATTTGGACAAGGCGCCGGCTGCCTCAGCACTGACACAGGCGAGCACCTGGGCCTCCAGTTCCAAGAGTGAGTTACTGCCCCATTTCCTCCCTCCCTGCTAGAGTCTCCAATTATCAGGACAATTCATTCCGTTCCCATAGCAACGTGTTCTGGAAGTGGGAGAATGGGCTCTATTGTTGACTTGCCAACAATAGGAATACTCAATCTGACCAAGTTTTAACACTGTATCATCTCTCTGAAGACTCTCTTTAAATTATCTGCCTTTCTAAAGGGCAATTACTTTTACACCATGGCTTTTGGTTTGCGTGTCAAGAGGAAACCCAGAATGTACCAATGTTCCATTGTCTGACCTTTGCGACACTACAAGGAGCATCTTTTCTTCCCCTTTGAGAGTTTCTGTGTAAATCACATAAATATGGTGGAGAAGCAATGACCATTTTCTCTGTGCTTGTCTAGCAGATGTCTTCCCTAGGGTTGTAGGCTGACTACTGTCCACAGTGCAGGGTGGATGGGTCTGAGAGGAAAGGCTGTACCTCAGAAGTAAACAACCAGTTATGACACATTGGTTGTGCTGCCTGTTGTCAGTCAGTCTAGCGCTGAGGTCCACTCCACCCCACCCCAACCCAGGAACAGGAAGCTGGGATACCATAATGTGCCATCTCCATCTGCTAGTCCCTAGCCACTTTCTTAATGATCTCGCCAACCTCAGCCCAGAGGCGATGATTGATTGTTTCTGGCCTGAAGTTGCTGTCTGACCACCTGGTTTGTGGGCCCAGCTCCTGAAGGAAGAAAGCTCTGTGATGGAGCTGTTCACAGAGACCAAGGCCTCCTGAGGAAGCATCCCACGGAGGACCTTCCCAGACTACAGTGAGACCATCTGATCCCGCATCTTCCTATTAATACCAGAAAGCCAACCCAGTTGTTGTTGGATCAACCCTGACTCATGACCACCCCCTAGATGAGAACTGTGTCCATAGGGTTTTCAATGACTGTGACCTTGTGAACAATTGTTAGACTTTTCTTCCAAAGCAACTCTGAATGGCTCTGGACCACCAACCTTTCAGGTAGAAGCTAAGTGCTAGCTTGTGCTTACCACCCAGGGACTCTGTACTCATGGTTGTTGTTAGTGCCATCGAATCAGTTCTGACTCATAAAGACTCTGTATAGTGTTTCTGAGGAGTGGCTGGCTATCACACCAGGACTCCTACCCATGGAAAGGCCTGGAAAAATGGAGAGAAGTGCAATTAGTCATTTGAAGGAAGACAGTTCTTCTCATTAGTTTTTCTCATGACTCAGCCCAAGCTGGAGACTGATTAAAGAAGAAAAGATGGCATTGATTGCTGTGTCTGCGTCTCATTACCCAAAGCTCACTTTTCTAGGCTAGGCTTTTTCCTGTGACTCTGTAGAAAGAGTAATGAGTCTAAAGATGAGGGGCTTCAATCCTGCCGCACCAGTTCTGAGCTGCCTGACTTTAGGCAATGACCTCTTGGACCTAGGCTTCCCTTAAACTAGCCCTGCCTACTTTATAGGGCTTTAGTGAGGAGTCCTTGTATGGTGCTGTAGGATAAGCACTGGATTGCTAACCACAAGGTTGGGGGTTTAAACCTACATGCCATTTGTCAGAACCGACTTGTCAGCATTTAACAATGGTGAATATACAAAGAAATGCCAAAAGACATGGAAACTTAAGGAGATTTCATCATTGTATTTGGGACCGTGCTCTGCTGGGAACAGGTGCCCTCTGAGTACAGGGCAACAAGCTGAGCCATGCCTGCGGTTTGTCAGGAACTGATTAGTGCCAAGTGTGAAGATCCTATTATCAGGACAGCCTTACCCTATAAAATCATTTCCATAACTCACTTCAGAAAGCAAGCCAGTAGGTTTCAAGACAGTCTGGGAAACCCTAAGCAAGTCACAGCACTAATAATAACACGACAGCAATATAGAGAATCATACACAGAGCACTTGCTAAGTGCATCACAAGAGAAAAGAAAGATTTAAACCAATTATATTAACATTGATTAAGCCCTTACCACATCCCAGCAGGTGCTGTTCAAATTTTACATATGGCACCTCATTTAAATCTTCTCAACTCCATCCGGCAGGTAACCAGGTTATCTCTAGGTTATCTCTAGTTCCTGAATGAAGAAAAATGGAAGCACAGAGAAGTTAAGAAGCTCACTAAAGGTCATACAGCTGATACTCTTTGCCAAAGGAGGTTGACACATTGTTCACCTGTCTGTTTCCACCAGGTCTCCGAAGGCAGCTCGCTCAGCTACCAGCTGAGCCAAAGGAGGTTGACACATTGTTCACCTGTCTGTTTCCACCAGGTCTCCGAAGGCAGCTCGCTCAGCTACCAGCAGCAACCCTTCCAAGTTTACTGCAAAGTTTGGGGAGTCCGAGAAGTGCCCTCGATGTGGGAAGTCAGTCTATGCTGCTGAGAAGGTCATGGGAGGTGGCAAGGTAAGGACAAGTATAGGAACCAAATGGGATTTGCTCATCTTCACCAGTCAGGGGCACTAAGAGAAGAAAGTAGGATGGATGGGTGGATGGAACCCGGCCCCTTCATTCTCCTTAGCTCCCACATCCTGGTCTGTGGGTGCCATGCTGTAGCACCCTTGGGAAGCTGTGATCGAGTCAATTCTGACTTGGAATGACTCTATGTAGGGTCCGAGAGTGGCTGGTGCATTTGAACAGTCGACCTTGAGGTTATCAGTCCAGTGCTTATTCCTAGAACCACTGAAATTGGATGCAACCAGCATTAACTGTCAAGGCGAAAGGCACCCAGCCAGGAGGTCTGGGCAACACAAAGGTGCACAAGTCCCCCTGTCCTTCCAGGAAGTTTTCACCACTGCATGACCAAACCTGCTGTGAGCATCAAAACAGATGAATGTTACAAACATCTCCCAGCAATGAGAGGTCCTGACTTACAAATATCTGAGACAGTAATGCAGACTTTTCTACCAGCTCTGGTCTCAGTCCTGAAGCTAGGGTCCTCACCAAAGGATTAAGGGCCATGGAAAGAGAAATCCTCTAGGTAATAAATTGGGGGAGGGAAGGTCATGGAGACTGTCTACTTCAAATATAAGGGCAGGCTCAACCCTAGATGGGCCATTCATTTGAAGACGAACTCCAAAGCTGTTTCTGGTAGACACAAAAATATACAGAAACCAACAATCTTCCACATGACTCAAACGATAGAACTCATGTCAGAAACACAGAGATAAAACAAGGTTGAATTATCTGGGCAATTAACTTAACTCTTTTTGTTGTTGTTGTTGTTAATTGTAAATGTTAGCCACTGATCGATACCCTCTGTCCAGTTTGTTCCTCAGATTTTTTAGGCTTGGAGAAGCTCATTTTTATTTATTCTGCTTTAAAGGGATACATGGAGTCCTGGTGTGGCATTGTAGGGTAAAAACAACAAGGTAGGCAGTTCAAATCCACCTGCTGCTTCTCAGAAACCCTATACCGGGATGCTATGAGTCAGAACCAACTTGATGGCCCTTACAACAACAGAATGGAATGCATATAGGGAAATCATGAGGGCAAATTCATTTTGAAAGCATTCTGAGATTAGATGACCAAGTACATAGCATCTTCAGAATCCTAGAAAAAGTTATACCTGGAGCTGATTAGGTGAGTGAACGGTTAAGACACGGTGGCTTTCCTTTATATTTGCTGGTCAGGGACTTAAAATGGAAACAAACATGCTGCTGGTTCCATTAAGTATGTGATTTTCTTGTGTTCCTCAGCCTTGGCACAAGACCTGTTTCCGCTGTGCCATCTGTGGGAAGAGTTTAGAGTCCACGAACGTCACAGACAAAGATGGGGAGCTTTATTGCAAAGGTGAGTTTGGTGCCAGAGCCTCTCAAGATACATTTTCCTGGGGAGGGCCCTTGGGTGGGCAAGCTGACTCCAGGTCTAGAGACTTGCCTGGTATCTGCCATGAAGCATGGCTGCAACGCCTGGGCAGGGTTTGGGTTCTCAGGATAGGGAACAAAACCATTGAAGGGAAAGAAATTTCCCACCTGACCCAGTTCTCGTCCTGTCCTTTGGAGAACCTGGAGGATCAGATGTTAGGAACAGCTTAGTGGTTCCAGTAAGCTGGATGCCTGAAGGAAGAGAGGAAAAGGAGGAGGCATGACCTGGTTCTGGCCCTAGAAGAGGCCTTAAACATGCACAAATAGCATCGCAGTCTCTTTAAAAAACCCAAACACCCTCCATCTACCTGGGTGGCAGATAAGGCTTATCAGGGAGAATGAACTCAGTTTGGCCTCACTTGAGTTTATCAAGACCTGTGTCTTTTTCTTCTGCTGCTCCATCCCTTCCTTTCTTCTACTTTTGTTGCTGGTGGCGCCATCTCTTAGTGATCAGAGGGTCCTCACTGACAACTTGGTCTTCCTTCTGGCCCTCACAATTCTGCTCCTGTTTGCCTCCATTAATTCCTTCTGGAGAGGTAGTAGATGCTTAGCTCCTTTCTGCCACTGCCAAAAGGCAGGCATGTCCACAGCCAAGGTCACATTTCCTCAACCTTGGTCTACTCTATTGCTAAGTGGGATCCTCCCAACCTTTCACTTGGTGTATCTTGTCTCTAGATCCTCAAACATGTGTGTTAGAATGGAATGGGAGGGCAAGAGGGAGGACATTATTAATCAACATTGTAGATTGTCAATGTGTTTTCCATGAATAGAACTTCCCACCTACCTGACAGGTGATACCTACTACGCCTACCAGGTAGTGGATACGTTCATAGTAGGCCATATACACATCCACCCTAAAATGTTGTGTGGCCATTAAGGAGAGCAACATGGAAAAAAATGGCTGCATTTCAAAATAGGAAAGTTAGAGGAAGCTTCCCAGTGCAGAAGCATACAAACAAAGAAACACAATCTTCTAAGAAGAGATGCTTCTTCTGGGTGCTCCAGGGTGAAGGTAGGTTTGAGAGAAGACAGCCTTGAGTACAAAGACACCAAAGCTTGGATATCATGGCACATCCCAGGAATGACAAGTAGTTCTGTGTGCCTGGTGCTGGGAGGGAGACAGGAAGCAGTAGAAGACAAAGCCGGGTAGGCCATCAAAGGCCAGATTATGCCAACTCAAACGACAAAATGTCTAGATACACTTAGTAAAATGCAAAGAATAACAAACTTTTAATAGCAGATTTAAAATATAGTGCCTTTTTTTTTTTGAAAGCTAATGCATACACATTGTTATTGTATGCCATTGAGTCACTTCTGACTCATAGTGACCCAATATGACAGAGTAGAACTGTCCCATAAAGTTTCTAGTCTGTCATCTTTACAGAGGCAGACTGCATGTCTTTTGTCCAGTGGACCAGCTGGATAGGGTTCAAAGGCCAACCTTTAGGTTAGCAGTGTAGCACCTCATCCTCAAGCCAACTGGGCTTCTAATTTATCAAAGAGATGCCCACACAGAAGGCTCTGAAATGATGATGCTAATTCATTTATTCTCTCTCCCCTTATCCATCAGTTTGCTATGCCAAAAACTTTGGCCCTACAGGCATTGGGTTTGGAGGCCTTACACACCAAGTGGAAAAGAAAGAGTGAACGGAGGTGCCGATTCTCAGCTATTTCTCCAGTTAACGCATTTGCTAAAGAATCCTGCACCAATGGAAACCTTTCCTTGAATACCCTCTTATCTGTAGCTGGACAGTGTTTTCTCTTCTCTTCACCCAACGTTGGAAGAAAACTATTTAAAATTTGATCTATAAAAAATGCTTTGTTATTTGTGATAAATGGGGTGGGAGAGGCAATAAATGTATGGTTTAGTGGTACTTTGTATGTCTCTGGATTTTGTCAGGAACATAGTGGAAAAAACAAAAGCCGAATCCACTGCTATTGAACTGATTCCAGCTCACAGGGACCCTGTTTAGGGTTTCTCAGACTGTAAGTCTTTATGGGAGCACAAAGCCTCATCTTTCTCACAGAGTGGCTGCTAGGTTTGAACTGCAAACCTATGGTCAGTTCAGTGCTTGTCCTACAGTGCCACCAAGGCTCTATTCAAAAAGAGGGAATTAAAAAAAAACAAACATGATGGAAGTAGTTAACAACAACAACACTAGCTGTGGAGGATGTAACAAATTTGGATGTCAATTGGTAATGGGTCAGGAGGAAACAGGCGAAGACAGGCAGGCGGTCTTTCCAACTCTGTCAGCAGAGCGTCTTCCTAGTTACTGATAATGGAGGAAAAAACAGGGGAAACAGACAATAGGACAGCAAATGCTAAAAGGAAAATCCAAACTCATAAAACTGCTGAAGAGTCCTTCCTTTTGTTTGTTCCTGGGCTCTACAATATTATACATTTCTTGAAACAACAAAGTGATAACAAACTGTGGAGTTTCCTTCTGTGATGCACTCTATGTGAAAATGGTTTTCTTTTATTCTAGGACAATTCCCTGGGGGTTAGCAATTTTCTTAAAACTTAGAAGTCCATCAAATTGCCAGGCCCACAAATGAAATGCCGCCAATTAAGAATGTCTTTGTCTGCCTCCTCAGCACATTCCCAGTGACTCAGGTGCTTGCGTCTTCTTGGACCTCTAAGTTAATAACCACAGCACTTCTTGTAATTAGGAATTTGTTTGGATAAATGAAAAGATACTGATAGAAGTTATGAAACATTTGACTAAGGTGACTTCAAAATGATCATTTATTCAGACTCCTTCTATGCTGTTTTGGACGAAAACCTACACTGCACTACACTCTTTGACTCTAAGGTAGGGCCTTTCAGTTGCTTGAGGTGATAAGCCATACATGTGGGGAAAAAACTATAGAACAAAAGCAAATTTCTCTGTAGCATTTTGATCAATCACTGTTAGCTTTTCATTCTCCCTCATTCTTCCTTGCTTCACTCCCCAAACTACCTTGATGCTAAGTCTAAAATATCTCAACACCTCCACTCCCTTCCCATTCTTTGCACCATAAGTACTTTCACAACTCACCTGTCATATCCCCTTAGCTTAGCTTAAGTCAATCTTTTCCATGCAAGTTCCAGCTACACTCAATGGCATGACAAAACCCCCAGTGTTACCAATTCCAACTCACAATGACTCCTTGTGTTACAGAGTAGACTGCTCCACAGGTTTCTTGGCTATAAGTTTAATGGAAGCAGTTCACTACATCTTCTCCCATGGCTGTGACAGTCAAGCTCTAGGTTAGCAGCCCGTCACGAGCCGCCATGTGGCTTCAGTGGGGGTGGGGTGAGGGGGGGCATTCTCCCTATCATGACTTCACTAATGCTCTTTCTTCCCAAAATGCCTGGAATATAGAAGCTCCTCTGTCATCACTCCTAACCCAGCTCCTTCGTCTATAAACTCTTATTAATAAAGTCATAGGTCAAATGTCATTTTCTCTGCAAAGCTTTCCCTCACTCCCTGAGCAGAAATAATCCACCTCTGTGACCCCACAGCGGGTATATAATGAGCATAGCACTTGAATTCCCATCTGCCTCTTGGTTAGAGTGTGAGATGCTGAGATTCACAGTACTTGACATATAGTGTACCTAACAAACATTTATTGAGCGAATGAAGTCGGAGAGAACAGTCAGAACAAATGCAAATGTGGCTAGAATTTAAAGGAAGAGTTTATTATATACTTCAGAGAAGTAATTTACAAAGTTAAAAACAAAACAAAGACAACCTTCTTGTGGCACCACGATATTCATGCTGCTCCTCTTCCTACTGAGCACCCTGTTTTCAACAGTTCCCAGGCCCCTTCGGACATGTCGACACTGGGACATGGCACTGAGCTTGGAAAGTGGGAGGCCTAGCCTCCAAGAAGTCTTGGAAGAGAGTTTAGTTTCCATTCTTTCTTTCCACTTCTCTGGATGCACAAGACGCAGTGGACACTGAAGCCCTAGACAATGGTGGAGCTACTAGATGGAAAGTAGCTCAGATACCCGCATGGCAGGACACCTAACAGCCAACTGTGAGTTCAAAATCCTTACTGTGTTAAATGACTGAGATTTGGGCCAGGGTTATCAGCTTACTTAGTTTTCTAGGACTGGCATAAGTACCACAAAGTAGGTGGCTTAAAACAACAGAAATATATTCTTTCACAGTTCTGGAAGCCAAAATTAAAAAATTAAGGTGTTGGTAGGGCCATGTTCCCTCTAGATCCCCTAGAAGGTGCCCCTTAATTTCCTCTTCTAGCTTCTGGCTTGTGGTAGTGTAACTCCAATTCCTGCTTCCATCTTTACAAGGCTGTCTTCCTTCTGTGTCCATCTGTTTCTGCAACACTTTCCTTATAATGAGAACACCAGTCCAGCTGTATTGGATTAAAGGCCCAATTGTTACATGGTGGCTACATACGATAAGCACTGGACTGTAAACCACAAAGTCTGCAGTTTAAACCTGCCAGTCGCTCCACTGAAGAAAGATGAGGCTTTCTGCTTCTGGGAAGGTTTAAAGCCTAGGAAACACTATAAATGATCGCTATGAGTTGGAACTGACTCAACGGCACTTAACAATCCCAGTATGTCTTTTATGTTATATCTAAAATGACACCAAATAAGGGCACATTCTGAGGTTCCAGGAAACACATAAGTTTTGGGGGAACACTATCCAACCCACTGTAGTATCTGAAGATCAGTGGAAATTGGAAGTTCAATTCCAATTTTGGACATGTTGTTGTTGAATGCCATTGAGTCGACTCCAACTCATAGTGACCTTGTATATGGAGGGCTTCCAGGAAGTGGTTTGTGAGTTTCAACTAATGATCATATGGTTAGCAGTCCAGTGATCATCCTACAACACAACACTCAGTAGATGTGAGATACCTATTAGATATTTCAGTGGATATGTCAAAAACAGTTTGGAGTTTGAGAAGGAAGCCTACACTGGGGATAAAAATCTGGAGGTTTTGGCATATAGACCATATATGCCATCAAGAAACAGGATGAGATTATGTCTAATGGAATACATCGTTTGATTTCTTGATTGCTGTTTGAGTGTTGATGGTTGATCCAAGTAAAATGAAGTCATTGACAACTTCAATCTTTTCTCCATTTATATCAATGCTGTCTATTCAGTGCTGAGGATTTTTGTCTTCTTTATATAGAGATGCAACCCATACAGAAGGCTATGGTCTTTGATCTTCATCAGAAAGTATTTTAAGTGTTCTTCACTTTCAGCAAGCAAGCTTGTAATATCTGCATATCACAGATTAATAAATCTTTCTCCAAACTTGAAGCCACATTTTTCTTCATATAATCCAGCTTCTTAAATTATTTGCTAAGCATACAGACTGAATAAGTATGGTGAAAGAATACAACCCTGGCTAATTTTAACCATTCAGTATTCCCTTAATCTGTTCCAAACAACTGCCTCTTGGTCTGTGTACAGGTTCCTCATGAGCACAATTGTCTGGATTACTCATTCTCTGCAATGTTGTCCATAGCTTGTCATGAGCCACACAATCAAAAGTCTTTGCGTAGTCAATAAAGCACAGGGAAACATCATTCTGGTATTCTCTGCTTTCAGCCACAATCCATCTGACATCAGTAATGACATCCCTCATTCCATGCCCTTGTCTGAATCCAGCATAAACCTCTGGAAGTTCTCTGTCAATGTATGGTTGCAACCATTTTTGTATTATCTTTAGTAAAACTTTACTTGTCTGAGATTTTAATATTGTCCAATGACTTCCACATTGTCAGGTCACCTTTCTTTGGAATGGGCACAAATATGGATATCCTCTGGGTTGTTGGTCAGGTAGTTTGTCTTCCAAATTTCTTGGCATAGATGAATGAATCCCTCCAGTGCTTCATTAGTTGGTTGAAAGATTTCAATTTGTATTCCATCAATTTCCTGAGCTTGCTCTTTGCCAATGCCTTCAATGCACCTTCGACTTTTCTTCCTTCCATATTGACTTTTTTTTAATAAAAATAAGTTTTTATTGTGAATTATGTGATAGTTTACATGGGAGAACATTATCTTTACATTCATCCTATCGTATTTTGTTTCATGGCAATGATTACGATCCGATCCCCTGCATGCATCAACCACCAACCAAAGGGTACTTCTTGTGTGCCTGCCCCCCGGCCGACAGCACACAGGCCCTCTCCCTCCCTGAGTCTAGAGTCCCAAGCCACTCTTTCTCTCCATGTCATCGTCTCTGCCTCCATCCCTGGCATCACTGCTTCTCTGGATAGGGTCCCACACTCCGCTCTTCTCCCTTGATGGTCCCAGGGACCTCCGCTCCTGGACTGCAAAATCAACCACTCCCCTCCTTTTGTTATAAAACGTCTACCTTTTACCTTTCCAACCCTCACAGTCAGTCATGATTGCAATCATTCCCTGTTGAACCACAAGAGTCTTATCCCCATCACCTTTTATCAGCCCCATCCAGACAGGTTGGAAACACCTCAGTGGAGATTCTACCTTTACCCCTACCCTTTGGAACTAGATTCCCTATTGAAAGCTTGTAAGCCAGTCACTTCTTGCCTTTGTAGCCGCCCCCCCGCCTCCCATTTTGGGTAGCCAATGTCTAAGTTACCCATCCTTGTTATCATTGGCTCTTGATCATATGCTACCTCTTGAAATGGTTGAAACATCAATCATTTCTTTTTGGTACACTAACTCTGTGTATCCATCTTGGCTTGATGCTTTCTGCATCATTCAATATTTTACCACGAGTCCAGGATTGAATTTTTGCTTCAGTTTCCTCAGCTTGAGAAATGCTGAGGGTGTTCTTCCCTTTTGATTTTCTAACTCCAGATCTTTGCATGTTTTGTTATATTTGACTTTGTCTTCTCAAGCTGACCTTTGAAATTTTCTATTTAGCTCTTTTACCTCATTTCTTGCATTTGCTTTAGCATCTCTACACTAGAGAACCAAGTTTCAGAGTCTCTTCTGACATCCATTTTGGTCTTTTCCTTTTTTTGCCTTGTTAATGGCCTTTTGCTTTCTTTCTCTCTGTTTTTGATGTCATCCCACAACTCTTCTGGTCTTCAGTCTTTAGTGTATAAGGCATCAAATCAGTTCTTGAGATGATTTCTAAATTTAGGTGAGATATGTTCAAGGTCACATTTTGGCTCTCGTGGGCTTGTTTTAATTTTCTTTTAGCTTCAGCCTGAATTTGCATATGAGCAATTGATGGTCTGTTCCACAGTCTGCCCTTGGCATAGTTTTGGTTGATGATATGGAGCTTTTCCTCTGTCTTTCCACAGATGTAGTCAATTTTATTTCTGTGTATTCCATCTGGTGAGGTCCATGTGTATTGTCATTTTTTATGTTGGTTAAAAAGGTATTTGCAATGAAAAAGTCACTGGTCTTGCAAAATTCTCATTCAATCTCTAGCATCGTTTCAATCACTAAGGTCTTATTTTCCAGCTTCTGATCCTTCCTCTTTGTTTCCAACCTTTGCATTCCAATCACCAGTAATTATTAATACATCTTGATTTCATGTTTGATCAATTTCAGACTGAAGAAGTTGGTAGAATTCTTCAATTTCATCATTGGTGTTAGTGCTTAGTGTGTAAATTTGAACTACAGTGGTATTAACTGGTCTTCCTTGTGGTGGTGGTAGTGGTTACATGCCCTGGAGTTGATTCCGACTCACAGCAACCCTGTAAATCTTTATGGGAGCAGAAAGCCTCATCTTTCTCCCGTGGACTGGCTTTTATCGGTGTTAAGAGCGAACTCAACTCTTCCTGGGATTGGGAATTGTTTCTTTATGCTCTGAACACATGTTTTTAAGATTATGTAAATGTTACATGTCAAAAACTAAATCCCAACTACAAAAAAATTTTTTATTATGTGAAAGTAAAACAGACACATATATTTAAATATATTTTACATATTTAAAGATATAACAAAGACAAATAATTTATCAAAAATTACAAGTTTAAAGAATAGAACTATTTTGATACAGCCAATACAGTATCAGAAAATACTCCACTTTACCCATAATTAGGGAATGTTATGTCCAAAAAAAGTGACTGGCATTTTTTGGTGAAAAATATAAAAGTGTTTTAGATGTGTGCCAAGATTCTCCATCTTGCCAAATCTAAAACAGTGCAGTGCCTTTCTCAAGAACTTCGTTTTCTCCAAATGGCTTTTAAAACCACCTGTGTTTTCCTTTGGGCTTACGTGAAGTCTAAATCTTCACTTCACTTTCAGACCACAGGCATCATTACAAACAAAAACAAATCAGAGCGAAGGTGCTGGGAAGTGTTCTTCAAACTGAGCGAAGAATTTTCTCTTTGGCTGGATGAAAGACCATGGTGTACTGTGATGTCCAATCGACTAGACAGGGCTTCACCAAGCCAAAGCAGCCACACTGAAAGAAATCTGCAAGGTTCTGTGTGAATCCAAGGCTGCCAAGAAAAGAACACGTTTCACTGTATTTCCTGCTTCTAACAGCTCTTGACATTTATTTATACCATAAAGTTCACTAAGAAACTACAGTCTACAATGTCCTTTGAAGATCCTACAGGAATCAGCCACAGTTCCTAAGCTTATTAAAGGACCCTAAAACAGAAGCCTACTTCCATTTCTGGAACTGAATCTCTATTTTGTAATTTCTAGGCTGTTACCCAGTAATTTAATTAAGCTTTCTGTCCTAATTTCACATTGGATTCCCCAATCACTGGAATGTCCACCTTGTTTCTTTCTTTCCATTCCCACTGTCCTAATTCAGACTTTGTCACCCCATGGCTCAAATTTCAGCCAAAAAATAGGTCTAAAAAGAGAATGATAACACAACTTAGAATAATCAAGCAATTGAGATCAAAAGGGCAGCATTTACCCAAGGACAATGGTCATAAGGGTTAGGAAAGTAGGAGGAATGGAAAGAGGAAACCCAGGGAGGAAGTGGAATAAGTGATGTTACGTTGTAGGGATTGCAATCAATAAATGAGATGAAATGAAAATGTATGAACTGTTGAGTGGAAAACTGAGCTACTCTGTAAACACTTCATCCAATTCACAATAGAAAAGATGGACTGTTTTCTAAACTTTATAAGCAGCTCTCTTACTTACCTTATGTAAAATGGATTCCCTTTTGCTCTGTCATGAAGAGACTGTCTAGGTAGTCCTTGGAGATGGTCTACATCCAAAAACACTGCTACGTTGATAGTCCCTCATTTTCTACACCAAACCTTTAAAGATTCTCCTCTCTCCACAGGCTCAAAGCCAAGTTCCTCATTTTTGCATCCAAAACCCTAAACCTTCAATTTTTAACTCCCCAAAACCATCTTAATCAACTGCCTCTCCAGCCACTATGGTTCTATTTTCCCCATGATCATAACTGCTTGGGTCATTCTTCTCCTCTGTGATTCATACTCCCCCCACCCTTCTTTCATGATAACCCTTATTCTTTTAAGACCTACACCAGTTCTCATGGCCCAGATCAAAGTTCATTTCTTCCTTGGAACCTTCCTGACTTCAAAAGTCTTCAGCATTCTTTTTTCTCCATTAAATTCCCGAAGTATTACTACCTATCCCAGTCATGAGCATAGACCCTATCTCTTAATTGCCTAACCCACCTCCTACATAATCTATACAAAAGGATGATTATCATGTTGCTGCTGTTAATGAGAGTGGTCAAGAAAGGGTCAGCACTGCCCAGAAAGCATCAACCTAAGAGAACTGACTCTTGGAATTGATGGTGTGGCAAAGCACACAGGTTGGAAATGTATGGGTCTGGCTCAAAAGTGGTTAGTGAGTAAAAGTAACAAACAAAAAAAGAAAAACAAAACCTTTGATTGAGCAGAGTTTAGATAACTAGATTCAAAGCATCTCTAATGCTTTGCCATTAATTCCCTAAGTCCGTGTTGCCATTCCTCATCAATTCCCAAGTGTGTTCCAGCTTTCTCACCTCTGTCCTTTAACACAGACTCGTCTCCATCTCCACTGTGCCCAAGGCCCTATTGAAAATCCCACTTTGATCACAAAGGTTCCCTACTTTTTTGGAGTCACAGTTATTCTTTTTATCAGACCCCTTAGAGTTAATATCATGCCAATCTGAAACCACCATTGCTCCACATCCAAAGCTTTAGCCTTCTCTTTCCAATTAAGTCAATTTCTCTCCTTGAAATACACATTGTAGTCATCTTCCAGGCTCTGATTCCCTCATCTAACAGCCTAACAGCTTCATCTTGTACCATGATTCTGCTTTAAAATAAACTGTTGAGGAGATAATGTGGAGAGTGTTCAAATCCTGAAGGCTCTGGGTCACCTCAGTAGCACTTATAGCCCCCACGACCCCGATACATGTGGCAGAGAGATAAGCTTCAAAGTCTGCTCTTCCTTATCATAAGATGGCAGCCTTCCTACCAATGCTCTCATTTTAAACTAAGGGCAGGTTTCATATAAGCACTGCCCTGGGGAGGAAAATAACCCAAGCCTGAAAAACTTGCCTCTCTGACACAGATGGGCACTGTAAACACTGGGCTGAAACAGTTACTGGTGACAGAAAGCAAGGCTGAAAATCTTGGCAACACTCATCATCTAATGCTTTCTACAGAGAGTCTTGTGGCTGGCATGTTAATTATCTTCCCTTAATTTCATGCCAGAAACATGCAACCTTGTGACCATGTAGCTTGATTAGAGAGATTGCCCATCTTGGCAAGACTTCAAAGTCACTTTCCCTGTGTATCAAGTCTAGTAGACCAAGTTCTACATTCTCACCACCTTGGGGCTTATGACCATGGGTAGTATCTGCTAACAACTCTACCCCCTGGCCCCTGTGGTCACTGAAGTTTGTAAGGGATTTGGATAACCCTGCCAGGTGGCAATTTTAAAGAGAAGCACAGTCATTGGGAGTGGGGGAGGGGGAGAGGGGTGGGAGCAGGTTAGTTTGGAAACCCTGTGACTAGGCTGAGATCTTCCATAGGATGTATTGATGAGTATCTCTTACGTACTTGTACGGTGTCCTCCTGAGGGACAAAGTCTGTTTCATATGCCTGCTCTGTTTCAGCAGACTGATTCTCTCATGGGACGTCAGGCCAAGAAAAGCAATCTGAAAAAGATGGGGAGGTTCATGAAAACACCACTTCATTATGGCTCCATCACTCTTGCTAGGACATCAGCAAAAAGGCAAATATTTAGCGCATCCCCAAAGATAAGTCTTTCTAGGGACCTTAGCCAGGGCATAGGTTCAGCAGCTATACACTGTACTCTTCTATGTTAGCACAGTAGTTGAATTTTTTTTTTTTTATCTGATTTTTACTAACTGTGGTGCAATGAATTATTTACTATGTCCCTTATAGCCTTAGTCTTTGTAAACTCGCACCAAATGACACTTTTCCTGATAGGTCTGGGTAAGAGACGGTAGGATAAGCTACTGATAGGATGACATGATTCATCTATGGATGTTAACAAAGTTAACTTTTACTGCAAAATTCTGAAACTTTAGCATGGGTATAAAACGAGCCACCTCAGAAACAGGAAGCGGGGATTTCATCCTCTGGACCCTGAGCTCCCTGCTCATTGAACTCCCCTGACCCAGGAACAGAAAGCTGTGACCCCAGCAGAGAAGCAGCAACCAAGGGGCAGAGCACTTGATTCAGCGGCAGGCTTCCAAGTCCACAGAGCAAGTATAGCCTTGCTTATACAGTGGGGCGCCTCTAGGCACTCAATTGGGGGAGATAGGATTGTTGAGCTAGACACGGGTGCCTTCAGGCTGAGGCACTTCTTGTGTAGTATTATTGCACAGGATTATTGTGTAGGGTTTAGGACTCAGCAGCCCTAAAAGAGCTTTGTAACATTAGCCAGGCAGAGAGAGGCCTGTCTGTGGGGACATTATTCTCATTAAAATGCTTAGGGTACAGCAGATTGTACATATACTGTACCCTGAGTACACTATGTGTACACTATGTGTATATATAGTATACCATGTTGTACCCTGAGTACACTGTGCTGTACCC
>NW_006408601.1:9717600-9722305 GCF_000296735.1 Chrysochloris asiatica | reverse complement strand
TGTGTGTATACAGTACACTATGCTGTACCCCGAGTACACTATGTATATATATAGAACACTATGTTGTACCCTGAGTACACTATGCTGTACCCCAAGTATACTATGTGTATATATAGTACACTATGTTGTACCCTGAGTATACGATGTGTATATATAGTATACGATGTGTATATATAGTACACTATGCTGTACCCCAAGTACACTATATATATATACATACACACACACACATATAGTGCACTATATATATAGTGCACTATGCTGTACCCCGAGTACACTATGTGTGTGTGTATGTATACAGTACACTATGTTGTACCCTGAGTACACTATGTATATATATAGTACACTATGTTGTACCCCGAGTACACTATATATGTATAGTGTACTCGGGGTACAACATAGTGTACAATACACACACACACACATATATATGTATATTGTACACTATGCTGTACCCCGAGTATACTATGTGTATATATAGTACACTATGTTGTACCCTGAGTACATCATGTATATATATAGTACACTATGTTGTACCCTGAGTATACTATGTGTATATATAGTATACTATGTGTATATATAATACACTGTGCTGTACCCCAAGTACATTATATATATATATATATGTATATACACATAGTATATATAGTACACTATGCTGTACCCCGAGTACACTATGTATATATAGTACACTGTGTATATATATATAGTACACTATGCTGTACCCTGAGTACACTATGTATACGTATAGTACACTATGCTGTACCCTAAGCATTTCTGACCCTGAATTGTATAGCCTGTTAACGTCCCAATAAACCTCATAACTGTGAATACAGTGTCTGACTTCTGTGTGGCCACTGTAATGAATTACTGAATCCAACTGAGGAGTAGGAAAGATTGTAGGAGGAATGGTTGGTGTCAATTTTTACATTAACCTTCAAGAAAGCATTGTGTACTGACTTAATGATGAAATAATTGCTAATTCAAGCCACGGTTTATGGTTACAGCTGGATTCTCAACACACTTAGCATGCAACTTTTAGGCAATTAAAACAATGCAAGGTCAGTATCTGTGCAATTATTTCAACTTGTATGGCCCTGTAGTATCTCTTTTAAAAGAACCAAGTGAAAAAGTTAACCTGAAAGAGTAGAACATTGCAACCCATAAATTTAGGGGAGGGTATGAATTAAAATACCTTAAAAACCATTAACATTCAACAAGTTATCTCATTTACTCCTCAAAACTCAAGCACTAAGTCCCTTCTCTGTAAGACAGAGATCAGCATACTGTCCTGATGAGACGGCTTTAAAGAGTGGAGACGGCATATTTAGGATGCTTAGTGTGGAGATGGAGAGAGGTCCTGTTGCTGATCCAAGGTAGAGATGTGGCTGAAACCTCGACCAGGAAGAATAAAGTCCATGCTCCTAACCAACAGTCGAGACTCTCAGTATGACTTGCTAAAGTCAAAATCAGGACACTTAAAGGAAATGGAAGGTTTCAAATAACTGGCATGTTCTGTTATGGATAAATCAGAAAACATCTTTGCTCTGAATCCTTGCTTTTGAAAATTATCAAAAACTTTTGAGTTCAGTTTTGGTGCTATTGTTGCTAAATGCCGTGGAGTCAGTTCTGACTTGTAGCGTCCCTGTATAGTGTTTCTGAGGAGTAGCTAGTGGGTTTGAACCACCATCCTTGTGGTTCAAACTGATCTTACAGTTCAGTGCTTATCCTATAACACCTTAGAAAGTATGTTGTTGTTAAGTGCCATCAAGTTGATTCTGACTCATAGTGACCCTGTATAGGGTTTCCAAGGTGTGGTTGGTGGGTTTGAACTGCCAACCTTATGGTTAGCAGTCTAGTGATTACCCTACAGCACCACACCAAGAGGTAGCATATGATCAAGAGCCATTGATATCGAAGGAAGAAGTCTAAGAAACACTAAAGACACTGGGCAAAGAACAAGGCTCTGGGAATTGATGGAATACAAGTTGAAATCTTTCAACAAACTGATGCCGGACTGGAGGCACTCACTAATCTATGCCAAGAAATTTGGAAGACAGCTACCTGGCCAACTGATTTGAAGAGATCCAAGTTTGTGCCCAATCCAAAGAGAGGTGACCCAATGGAATGCGGAAGGCATCAGACAACATCATTAATATTGCCTGCAAGTAAAATTTTGCTAAAGATAATTCAAAAACAGCTACAACAGTACACTGACAAGGAACTGCCACAGGTTCAAGCCAAATTTGCTAAAGGTAATTCAAAAACAGCTGCAACACTACACTGATAGGGAGTTAGTTGCCAGAGGTTCAAGGCAAATTCAGATGAGGACATGGAACAAGGGATATCATTGCTGATGTCCGATGGATCTTGGCTGAAAATAGAAAATATCAGAAAGATGTTTATGCAAAGGTTTTCAACTGTGTAGATTATGACAAGCTATGAACAGCATTGCGAAGAATGACTATTCTGGAGTACTTAATTGTGCTCATGAGGAATTTGTGCCAAGAGGCAGTCATTTGAACAGAATTAGGGGAGGGTGAATGGTTTAAAATTAGCAAAGTTGTGCACTAGAGTTGTATTCTTTCACCATACTTATTCAACGTGTGACCTGAGCACATAATCCAAGAAGCTGGATTATATACAGAAGAACCTGACATAAGGATTGTTGTTGTTGTTGTCAAGTACCGTGAAGTCGGTTCCGACTCATAGTGACCCTAAACACAGGGTTTCCGAGGCAGCAAATCTTTACGGGAGCAGAAAGCCTCATCTTTCTCCCGCAGAACAGCTGGTAGTTTTGAACTGCCAACTTTGAGGTTAGCAGCCCAATTCGTAACCACTACAATTAGAGGAAGGCTTATTAACAACCCGCGATAGGCAAATGATACAATGTTGCCTGCTGAAAGCAAAGAGAATTTAAAATACTTACTGATAAAGTTCAAAGACCAATCTTCAGTATGGGTTGCACCTCAACATAAAGAAAAAACAAAAATCCTGACTACCAGACCAGTAAGTAACATCCACATAAATGAAGAAAAGAGTGAAGTTGTCAAAGACTTCATTTTGCTCAGATCAATCACCAACACTCATGGAAGCAGCAGTCAAGAAATCAAATGACATACTGCATTAGGCAAATCTGCAGCACAAGACCTCTTTAAGTGCTGAAGAGCAAAGATGTCAGTTTGAGGACTAAGGTGCACCTGATGCAAGCCATGGTATTTTCAATAGCCTCATATGCATGTGAAAGTTGGACAGTGAGTAAGAAAGAGCATAGAAGAATTGATGCATCTGAGTTATGGTGTTGGCAAAGAACACTGAAAGTACCATGGACCACCAAAATAACAAATAGATCTGTGTTGGAAGAACAGCCTGAATACTCTTTGGAAGCCAGGATAGCCAAACTTTGTCTCTCATACTCTGGATATGCTGTCGGGAGGGACCAATCCCTGGAGAAGGGTATCATGTTTGATAAAGTGGAGGGTTAGTGAAAAAGAGGAAGACTCCTCCCAACTATGGATAGGCAGTAGCAATGGGCTCAAGCTTATCAATGATTGTGAGGCTAGTGCAGGACCAGGCAGTGTTTCATTCTGTTGTGCATGTCATTATGAGTCAGTACTGATGCAATGGCACCTAACAACAACAACATTCATAACACACAAACAGTACTTTGGCACTATTTAGACCCCAAATACTTGTGAGGAAACAGATGTGAAAGTGCACTGAAAAATGTGAAGCATACATAAATATTAGTGTAGCACTGTAAGATAAAGCACTGGACCATAAGGTCAATTTGAACTGTAAGGTCAGAGGTTTAAACTCACCAGCTGCTCCTTGGAAACTCTATATAGGGTCACTATGAGTCGACACCAACTCGACGGCACTTAACAACAACACTGATGTTAATCCTATTAATAATCACTGATGCTAACATCCATTCCTACTATCTGTGTCTGTGGATGTTTGAGGGGGAGGAAATTAAGATGAGTGTTTGTTTAGAAACCTCAGTTCAGTCAACATTAATTAAATTCCTTTCCTTAGGATATTTTTTCCTTTCCTTTAACTTTTCTTTGGAATTGGTTACTTTTGTTGCATAAAGCTTCAATGATTGGAGGTCTTACAGAAATTGGCTTAGGCTGGCCACTGTTGTATATTCCATGAAGGCAAGGCATAATCATGAGAATTAGGTTAGGCTCATAGCAGAAGACAGGCAGCAGGGGGAGACAAGACACTTGGCAATCAATGGCTGCTTCCTTGGAGCTTGAACTTTCTTTTAATTGCCACAGAAAATGTAATTTCTCAGAAAAAGTAACTACCATGTCCACGAGTCAGTATGGCACCCTTCACACCTCCCCTACTCCCGTCCACTTAAGTACTGCACAGTATAAGGAAAAGACGTAAAACAGGGTTGGAGAAGACAAGGAAAGAGATCGTTTTCCATTTGTCCACATCTCACACATCATAGAACTTGACTGTATGATCAAAAAAACACTTGAATGGGGCAACAAGAAGATCTAAGTTCTGGGTCTGTCACTCACAGAGTAACCTTGAACGAGTTACTTAGTTCATCTCTCTGTACCTCTACCGTAAAATAAAGAGGTCAGTGACATTCAGGTTTCCTCCAGCTCTAAAAATTTATTATTCTAACTTCTAACCTATCCTATGAGAGAGGATATTAGGCATCATCAAGTCTGTTCCAGCTTACAGC
>NW_006408601.1:9704200-9716995 GCF_000296735.1 Chrysochloris asiatica | reverse complement strand
GTCTTGCGCCATTCCCACAATCATTTCTATGTCTGAGCCCATTGTTGCAGCCACTGTGTCAATTTGTCTCGATGAGGGTTTCCCTCTTGTTTGCTAACCGTCTACTTCACCAAGTATGAAGACCTTCTCCAGGGATTGGTCCCTCCTGATAACATGTCCAAAGTACATGACATGAAGTCTTACCATCTGTGTTTCAAAGGGGCATTCTGACTCTACATCTTCCAACACAGAACTGATGGTTCTTCTTGCAATCTATGGTACTTTTAATATTCTTTGCAAACACCATTAATTGAAATATATCAAATCTTCTTCAGTATTCCTTTGCATTGTCCAGATTTCACATGCCTATGAGGCAACTCAAATACCATGGCTTGGGTCAGCCAAATCATAATCCTCAAAAAGACATCTTTGCTTTTGAACACTTTGAAGAGGTCTTTTGCAGCATATTTGCCCAGTACATCATTTGAGTTCCTGACTGCTGCTTCCATGGCATTGCCTATTGAGTAGAGATTTCTGTGTTCTTTATGTTGAGGTGTATTCCATACTGAAAGTCAGTTAAGTGCTTCAAGTCCTCTTTACTTTCAGCAAGCAAAGTGTGTACATCTGCACATGGCAGGTTGGTGACGAGTCTTCCTGTAGTGCAGATTCTTGGATCATCTGCTCAGCACACAAATTGTGCGTGTACAATGAAAGAATACAAACCTGTTGCACACCTTTACTGATTTTTAATCACGCAATGTCACCTCGTTCTGTCAGAATGACCGCTTCTTGGTCTGTGACCAGGTTTTGGATGAGCATAATGAAATGTTCTGGAATCCCCATTCTTCGCAATGTTGTCCACAGTTTGTTACAATCCACAAAGTTGAATGCCTTTGTGTAGTTAGTAAAGCACAGGCAAACATTCTCTGGTATTTTCTGTTTTCAGCCAAGACCCACCTGACAACAGCAATCACATCCCTCATTTCACATCCTTTTCTGAATCCAGCTTGAATTTCTGGTAGTTTCCTATTGAGGTATGCTGCAACCATTTTTCAATTATTTTATAGAAAAATCTTTTACAAAATTTTACTTGTGATATTGTTCAATAATTTCTGCAACCTGTTAGATCATCTTTCTTTGGAATGGGAACAAATATAAATCCATTTCAGTCAGTTGGGCCAGTAAAAAAGCATTATTCTTATTTTACAGAAGGATACTGAAATTCAAGAGTGGTCAAAAAAAAGCAGACCTAGGCATACAGAGGTTCTGGTGTGGCACTGCACTGTTAACAGTAAGGTTCACGGTTCAAACCCATTAGCCAATCCTCAGAAACCCTATACAATAAGAGTCACTAGGAGTCAGAAATAACTCATTGGCACTTAACAACAACAGGCCTACAAGAATCTTAGTTTTCTGACTTAGGTTCCAAGTTTTTCTCCCTTCTCTAGTAGTTACTGTAAATTTTACTCAGAGACATAGTAAGAATATAAATTACCTGAAAAAGTTGATTGAATAACAAAAATGTTGACCATGAGAAGTGAAAAACTGCCAGCATGAAGATATATAAAACCCAAGAGGAGCAGGCCACAATCTGATTAAGGTAGGTCCATAATCCATCTTGTTTGAATGTTGTGGTACAATGACTGGACCAATCTGTGAGTTCACAAAAAAGGAATCCATTATTTATACAAAACCAAAATCCAACAACATAGTGATCGTTTCCCAAGATAAAATCATTGCAGTGCTATTCAAGGAGAACAGAAAATAAGACTTGATGGCACCTCTCAGAACTTACCTCCAGGATTCTGTCTTCCAAATGACAGCTCCACTACCAAAAATGAGAAAATGATGCTTCACTGTTAACTACAGTTATGATAATGCTATTTCTCTAGTTGATAGTGAAAGAATGCCTTCCATAAAGGTTCCATAAAACCTTCACTGAAGTCAGCAGATTCAACAGAAAAATGCACTGGCGAAAAGTTAATAGCTCAAGGACTGAGAACTGAAAGTGATTACATCAATAAGATGCTTTTCCTGTGTTTTAAACGTTTCCTTATTCATGCAGTAAAAATTGGAACAATCAGATCAGCTTAAAAGTCTGAAATAAAATCTCTCTCCTAGAACAACCTTCATCCTATCCATGTGGCAGCAATGACGGGCCTATTACAGGACTGAACATATACTTGACTGAGAGGGTTCAGGTTAACATGCCATTGCTCTGAGCACAAGAAATCCATTAAGCAGCTTGATATTGGTCTCACCGCTCCTAGAACAATCCAGCAGCATGTAGGGGGCCTAACAAGGATGTACTTCAGCATCAGCACCAGCATCAGTTACCAGAGAGGAAGACCAGGCAAGGAATTTTGTGAGACAGACACCTCCAAGCAAACAGTGCAGACTGAGTGAAAGCCTATGTTCACGACTCAGATTCCCCCCAAGAACATCCATCTGCCAGCTAACAGAGGGCCTCACCATGGCCTTCATGACACTGAGTCCTAACCCATACAGGTGAGAGCAGGTAGGAGAGCAGATAACAGGGGACAGACCTTCCAAGGTTATGTGTAGCCAATGACTTTCACAGGCACCATGACTGGGCATAAGAGGTGGATTCATTTTGGAAATGAAAATTCTGTACATTTGCACCTTGAGGTTTCAAATTGTCAAATGCCTTTGACAGTCTGATAAGCAGTTTTTGACGTTTTCCCAAAGCAGCACTTCAGCAATGTTGGGACAGAAAGAATATGAGTCCATGACCTTACTACCAACTATCTATTTCAGTCCTAAAAATCTAGTTTCTTTTGAGTCTCCTTTGATTCCCTACCATCGTTCATGAATATATGCTCGAATCACACTCAGAGCAATCACCATAGAACAACAATGAGGGTAATGAGTTTTGGTGAATTACACTTGCTCTAGGGTTTCTCATTAGGACAGCAGAGAAGTACGCAGTCCATGCACCCAACAGCACAAAAAAGAATACAGTCTCCATCCGCAGGTTGGGGAAACAGCTGCTGGATGGGAAAGCTGTCAGCCTATAGATTTCTACTGTTTCCTTCTGGGAGCTTTTCTGATACCTTGACATGACCTCAAACTGAAGGTTTCATTGGACTGATAGCAAACTGAATATCAACGATAAAGCTACAGGTGGTCATAGACATTTGTCTATGCAACATACTATTGTAACTTGTTCTAATGTGTTCCTATCAAGTGGTCATTGGCTAACACCTTACTAGGAACACAGTATTATCCTGAGTTAACCTTTTTTATCTTTAGATAGCTCTCACAGTTACAAAGCTCTTACTAATATTGATGGAAAAATTGTTCTCCCTGTAACTTGCAGCATGCTGACCCTTTCTTAGTTTAGGTTACTATTCACCCTGAAAGCACACCAGAAAAGGTGAAATGGGTTAAGGCTTGACAGAGCTAGCAGCAGCTACTGGGTCATGTGTACAGAGGAGGGTGTACAGCGGGGTTGAAGCGACAGGAGTGTCCATGATAAAGAGGAGGTGAAATTTTTTTGTGTGGCCTGACTGGAGAAATGGAGCACAAGTTCATTTTCCTTGTCTGTGAGACAGTGATAAACAACACTATCCCCCTCACTCAGGGGAAAGAGACAGCATTGGAATATAAATGGAATAAAAGCTCAAAACATGCTCAGCTAATCTCCACAGTTGTAAGTGAATGTAAATTAAGACTGTTTGCAAGGAATCAAATAGAATCTAAAAACTGGTTCAGGGTTAGAAGAAAATACAGAGCAAAGGGAAGAACCACTGCATGTAAAAAACCAGCCACTTGGAAAGGCTAACTGTGATGGAAAATTGCTCCTGTCTTTATCAATTTGGTCTCATGCTGGACATAGACACCCAACAAAGATGACTATTTTTAGTGCACAGAAGAGGAGAGAGACAATAGTGATGTAAAGTCTGGCTCTGCTCTCCTAGGATCGAGTCCAAGAGACAAGTTAGTCCATGGACCAGCTTAAAAAGGTTTTCCAGGAACATGGCTTACTGTCAGGCCTTAAAAGGACAGCTCTCTCAACGAGCAGAA
The DNA here is from genome assembly GCF_000296735.1 of Chrysochloris asiatica. Taxonomy (NCBI): domain Eukaryota; kingdom Metazoa; phylum Chordata; class Mammalia; order Afrosoricida; family Chrysochloridae; genus Chrysochloris; species Chrysochloris asiatica. The sequence continues at coordinate 9,712,969 of NW_006408601.1, read as the reverse complement.
TAGTCACACACAAAAATCTTTACTTTCTTACATCATAGGGAATAATCTAAGGGCTTTTACAATTCTAACACTCAGGATTACTGGTGGCCTTTGCCTAGCTGAGCTTTGGAACCACAACCTTCTGATTATTGGACCCATTTGACATGGTGATGGTTATGTTTAGCTACCAAAGCATTCCTGAGTGATCAGAGACACCCGAGATATCAGGTGGGAAAGGGGCTGACAAGAGCTGAAGTCCTCCCACTCTATGGCAAAGCAAAAAAGAAACCACTCTATGTACATGTTAAAAACAGTGCTTAAAAACAAAAACCAAACTTGTAACACTGCATGCTTCTTGGGAGGGGAACTGGGAGGCTGGGTGACAAGTGTAGGAGGAAGTCTCTTTCAAAATGATTAAGCTAGAGAGGAGGAGGGAGGAGGGAATAGGAAGGAGGGAGGTTGTCTGAGCTTGGGAAACTAAGGAAGAAATAACAAAATGTAGGAGAAAAAAAAAATTCCTAACATCTTCCTCAGTTACTGTTGATTTTAGCTCAAGCAACATTTCATTGCATAGTATTCTTTGCAAAAATCTAAGACTTGAGCATGAATTTCAGAGGAGGACGAATGGAGACAGATGAGGAGTGAAGCCTCTGAGAGCCCAATTCTCCCAACGCCTTCAAAGTTAACAAACCAATCAGGAGTCCCCAGGTGGCACCTGGCGACTGATCAAAAGGCTGTTAGTTCAAACCTACCCAGGGGTGCATTGGAAGACAGGCCTGGACAGGTTTGGAAAACCTATGGAGCACAGTTCTACTCTGCAAACAAGGGGTTTCATGAATTAGAATAACAACAATAAACAACTCAAGTCTGAAAAAAAACACCAATAAGCCAAAAGTGCTATAGGTTTTTCCAGTTAGGAAACATATCTCTGGTTCTGAAATACAAAGTGAATCCAAATCCTTCTTGCTTTGATTTAAAGCCTGTTCTTAGTCGATCACACATCATTCCCTGTGTGAGACCCTCAGATTCTCTTTTGAACAGCTACTGAGACTTTATTTTCCCCTCTCACGGCTGCAGAAAAAGTGGCCTAAGTTATTATTTCCAACCTTTCAATGATTGTCATGGTTCTCCATCAATTCTAAGTTGTGACTTGATATTTACCACATGGCACGTGCTTTCAGTGTGTCATTCCTTAATGACTGTGACCACCAAGCCCCCACCATGACTTTGTTGGTTTTCGGTTTGAATTGCTTATTGCTAACTTGTTTTGTTTTTGAGTAGCTGATTTTCCTTTCCTTCACTGAGGAACCACCTGCACTTGTTCTTAATTAATTTCTCTCTCTTTTTTTTTTTAAACACTTCTCAAATGCTCACTTTTAGGGCACAATCTCTTCCAACAGTCCTGAGAACTAACTTCTTCTGGCATTTCTTGCAGTTTCTCAATGCTGAGAGTCCTAGAGGCATCACTTCATTTTTATTGGGACATGGTTTACAGTCACCTGGCCAGAATGTGATACACAAAGGTTTACAAGGCAAAGCAGTAGAACATGTGGGGCCAGGTACTTGTAAGAAAAATTATACTTACAGACAAAAGAATAATATATAATCCAGTCACACACCACGGAAAGGAAAAATAAGAAGAATATGTAGTAGTGGTGGTTGCCAAAGCCTAAATCAAAAAGATTAAAAAAAACACATTTAATATTTCCTACAATGATTTTCCAGATCAATACCCCATTAACCATTTTCTATCAAAAGCTTTCACCAAGTATAAATAGCAGTAATGCTGTGGCTTTGCTTTGAAATACCATTAAACAAAACTATACAAACCAGGGCTGGTATGCCATAGCCAAATGTCCATGTTAACTGAACTAACTCATACTTATTCATTATTTACCTAAAACACACTTTTTAAAATAGAACTTTATTAAGCAAAACAGCTGTAGACTGGCCTATATTGGGTTGGCGGGAGAGAAGACAGGATTTGGGACAAATCAAACCATCTGTTTTTTCCTTCAATGTAGCATGATTCTTGTTATTGTTGTGGTTAAGTGCCATGGAGTAGGTTCTGACTCACAGTGAGCCTCTATAGGGTTTCAAAAGCTGTACGTTTTTGTGGGAGCAGAAAGCCTCATTTTTCTCCTGTGGAATGGCAGGTGGGCTTGAACTGCCAACTTTGTGGTTCCTAACCCAGTGCTTACTGAGCATAGGCAATGCACTCCCTGTTAACATGCTTACCCAGGTACAATCTCTTGACTTCATTAGGGAATCAGACAATGAACCTGAGGAGCTTATAGTTTCAGGAGACTGGATGTAGTAAAAGAGGGTCTGCTGCAGTTTGAGAAGAATCTGCAGGAGAGGAATGGATGAAGATGCTAGACAGCCAAATCCTACTCCTGCACACCTACTGTGACAGATGCTGCCTTTTTGATGCTGGTCAAGGAAGGGTCTCATGCTAATGTCACACCATGTTCCCACCTTCTCTTGAGGCAGGAAAGCCCAGTGATGTGGTGGTGGTTATGTGCTGTGGAGTCAGTTCCAACTCACAGTGACCCTGTATAGTTTCCAAGGTTGTAAATCATTACAGTAGCAGAAAGCCTCATCTTTCTCATGTGGAGTGACTAGTAGATTTGAACTTCTGCTGACTTTTTGGTTAGCAGCCAAGTTCCTAATCCACTATGCTACAAGGGCTCCCCTAGAGAGCCCAGCAGAAGGAGCAATACCTATTGGGTCAGTAAATACAGGTTTGAGGATTACCAGTTGTATAACTTCCGGTAAGTTCCAATTCTCTGATCTAGTGTTCTTATTTTAATATGGGGGTTATACCAGTTCTGTCTAATTGACAACCTGTGGGAACCAAACAGGTTGATGCCTGAGAAAACACAGTGTTAATTGTAGTGTGGCTAACAAGGCATAAACTCACTGCATTGTTTACCTACTGACATTCAGGGCTGCCTGGAATCATCCATCTAATCTTGATGGTGGGACCCATAAAGCTTGGTACCCCAGGGATCATCTATCCACCTGCTCTGTAGGAGCAGCAGAGAACATCAAAATGCATCAAGGAAACCTGACTGAGCTGAGAAGAGCCCCCTATTCATCAAATTATAAATGTCTATTCTCTCCTGAGGACCCATGACCTTAGCTTCTCTGAAGTCTCAAATAAAACACCACTGGTGTCTATCACTGTTCAGAGGAAACTCACAGCTACAGAACAGGAAAAGGACTAGTTTTTACGTTGGAGGAGCTCTACCATCTCTTGATTTTAGCTCCTACCTGAACCCTAGCGGAGGCAAGTGGAGACGGTAAGGTAGACAAGCCCTAAAAACAGAAAAGCATGGCATGTGGAGAGGAAGACTGATATTTATGAGTGATGTCAAACAAATAATTTCACCCTTTACACGTTTTCAGCTCTAAAATGCCTCCATTTTAGGTACACCGTGATGATCAAATAGGGTACTATAGGAGAAAGTGCCTTATCAAGACTCTAAAACACAGTACAAATCATGATCACCATTACCATCACCGCTGACATCCAGCTTTCCAAAAGTCTCATACCACAGAGACGATTCGCTGACAAGGAAAAGCTAAACAGCAGACCCCTTGGGTGTCCTTCCCCTTGTTCCATGTTATACATAAAACATACGCTAACTTCACAGACGAAAAGGAAACTGTTAAGTCTCTCACCTATGCACCGTCCAGTCCACAGGCAGTGTTGGTCATATCGAGCCACACAGGAGTTGCAGACATGGCAATGGAGTGACCTTAATGGCTTCCGTATCTATGTGGGCGATCAACAGAGGCCGAAGCAAAGCCCCATGTTTCAAAGTGGTAACAAATCACAAGCAAAATTTTAGTCCTAAGTCATGAAACAATAGCATGAGTAAGCCCAATCAGATCATCAATTCACATTCAGTACAGGCTCTGGAAAACCTGCTGACTCTTCCTTTCTGTACATCTATTTGATTAGGCCATCGCTAAAGGAGATTTGAATGCCAGCGCATCCTCACATTATGGGAAATGAGGCAATGCCATACAGGAGTCGGAGGCTTAGACCAGGAAAATGGGAACCTGAGCTCCAGTTCTGGCTCAGGGAAGTAACTTCCTCCCTCCAGGCCTTGATTCATCATCAATTGCAAAATAAATGGATTCACCAAGGGGTTTCTAGGGCTATCTTGAGCCTCTGACTTGAAGTTGCTTCCCATACATGCTTCATGACAGTAAAAACCAAACCAAACAACCATGTATAATTCACAAAGAGATTGAACTACAGGCAACTTAAAAAGGTGATAAATATCATTCTTCCACAGGTTCAGGGCAGAAAACTGGTCTTTTTGACGTTAGAAACCAATAGAAACAAAATTGAATAATTACACCACAAAGATTTAACAAATGCTTACATGTACAATGGTACCAAGAATTTGCTTTTACTGTGAGAGGAAAAAAAGTAACACAGAAGACTCACTCACAAGACATGATGCACAAAATGTTCTAAAGTCCAGACAACCAGTTTCTGCGAGGGTGATGATATTCTGAAAGGCAAGAAGTTTGACCTTAGAATTGTACTGTATTGGGTAATGCATTATGCGTGGTTACACACCATTCTTACAGCTCTCTGTCTCCAAACTGAGACAGCTAGAAAAGCAATTTAGAATACTTGTCACCAAATCATTCTGAACTTGAAATAACATGACTTCTCAAGGCTGCATTTGCAACCACAGCCAATAAATTTGAATGCATAAAGAATAACACCCCCTTTTCTCTCTGTGAGTGGCAGTCACCTCTTAGGTCACCTCCCAATAAGCAAGAAAAAAAAGAAATATATACAACATAATTATTTAAAAAATTAACAATAGCCACCATCATATGAGGGTAAGTAAAAAGGTATTGATATGAAATCATGGAAACCATTTTTAAAACAAAATTATCAAAATGTAGAGCTATTGTTTCTTCTATACCCTTCTAAAGGTGGTGTTTCTTGCTCTCTAACCCTTTCCTGAAGAATTGCGCACTCTTTGATTTACACCATGTCAAAATGGCAATTTTGGCATCCTTGAGGGACTCAAATTATATTCCTTTGAAATGTTCTTTGCATTTTGGATACAACAAAAAGGCCTGACGGGTTAAGATCAGGGCTGTAGGGTGGATGGGAAAAGGTATCCCAATACAATTCTCTTAGGACAGTCTTTGCCACCTTCAAAGACTGAGCAGGTGTGCATTGTAATGGAAAAAGAATTTCTCAGTGTAACTTTCCTGACCTTTTTCACCAATGAAGTTTTCAATTTTCTGAAAACTTCTTCATAATAAGCCCCATGGTCTTCCTGTGTCCTTCAACAACAAAAATCTATCAAATTTTGCAATTACCAAAAAAATCAGTTCTGAGCTGACACCTCGGCCTTAAATTCATCTTTGAGGTCTTCCCAACTTTCCTTCCAAAGCTTGATCCACAAATTGCCGTTTTATGTGGGGCAGCATTCCTGCAAACATGTTGCAAAGCTCCAGTGATTTAGGAAAATGTCCACTTTGTGTTTGTTAAAAATGTGGTATTAGCTCTGACCTCAAAATCTTTTTTTTCTCCATGGTACAAAAAAGTATCCCTTTTTTGGAAGGCACAAGAGAACTTGTCTGCAGCCATCTGCTGACTGCAGATCCATGTTTAAACAAGTTTTATTTGGAACCCTAGGAGCAGTACTTTTTGACTTGCCCTCGTATATCCAAACTATTGGTTACTAGAACCAAAGGTTGAGCCTCTTCTTTCTCCCAGGAACACTGGCTGTGGGAAACAAAGATGATACTCTTCCCCACCTTCTGAAGACTCAGGAGCAATGGGAAATCACATCATGGCATCACATCTGAGGGTTATCCTCAGTCAAGAAGCAGAACTTCCCCAGGACCGAGTTGCCTTCCATACACTAAGTGGAAGAGTTTCAGCTAAATGACCATTATTTAAATATGATCATAAAGAAATAGGAATCTTGGTGTGGCGCTGTGGGCTAATGTGCTGGACTGCAAAGTCGGTTTGAACCACAAGGTCGGTGGTTCAAGCTCACCAGCTATTCCTTGGAAACCTTCTTTAGGGTTGCTATGGGAACCTACTCAGAGTCACTTAACAACAACAACATAAAGAGGCAGAAAAACGAATCTACTAACAGCAATTACTCTTGATGGGATATTAACCTAATAGATAAAACATGGTTGTTTACAAATTGTGTATAAATAAATGAAAAGTAAAACAGTACAGAAATCTCATTTTATGTTAATCATCTCATATTTATGATGTGTCTAATAAGGAGTCTTGGTGTGGCACTGTGGGTTAATGCGCCAGACTGCAAAGCAAAGCCGTTTGAACTTCATGGTCGGCAGTTCAAGCTCACCAGCTGCTCCTCAGAAAACCTATATAGGGTCGCTATGGGCCGGAACTGACTTGACGGCACTTAACAACAACAACAACAATAAGGAGTCTTGGTGTGGCGCTGTAGGATAAGGACTGCAACTGTAAGGTCAGTCTGAACCCCAAGGTCAGCAGTTCAGACTTATCAACTGCTTCTCAGAAACCCTATACAGGGTCGCTGTGAGTCAGAACCGGCTCTGTGAGTCAGAACCAGCTCAAAGGCACTTAACAACAACAACATTAAGGTATCAGGCCTTAGAGATGTGGCCATGACAAAACCCAACATGGCCCCTGACCTTCTGAAGTTTACAAAACTCTCTGAATTAAAAACATGATTAAATAACATGACAAAGAAAGCTCTCACCTTATTCCTTTCTTCTTCAGAAGACTTCGTGTAACCTGGATCCGTTGCCCAAGTCTTGTAGAAAAAGTAGAGGAAGGCTATAATGCTGAGAATGAAAGTGAAGTAGAAAGGGGTGCCTGCTATATGTTAAGGTCAAGTTAAGGAATTATGATGTAAGCAATGATTCATCCCTGGTGCCTCAGAACCTTTCCTTTTTGCATTCTATTCCCACATTCCCTTGCATACACACACCACTGCCCCATGCCTGGTCCATTCTATGTTCTAATTCTACAGGAATCTTCACTAGTTGGCTAATAAGTCATTCTTCCTCATTCTAGGTATTATTACAGAAGTAGTGGCAGTGTGGAACATTTTGAAAGGTGAAAATTATGCAAGTGTCAAATAAATCTCTCATGGCGTAACTGCAGCCATTCAATGAATAGCTGGAAAAATAGTTTTTGATAATTTTGACTAAATCATCCAAAGAAACAAATGCCATGCGTGGTTCAGAAATCACAATTAATACTATTTTCCTATAGAATAAATGAAATGCTTGCAAAAATTTCCTACTGGAAAGGTTAGTAACATAACCTTGTAATTTTGTTAGACAGAATTAATTTGGAAATAAAAGAGACTGCTCTCTTCACAAAGTATTACAAATCCAAGTAGAATTGGGGGAAGGCAGACATGGATAAGATGAAAAGTGTTTCGATCATAAACGTTGTTGTTGTTAAGTGCCATCGAGTCAGTTCCGACCCATAGCGACCCTGTATAGGGTTTCCGAGGAGCAGACGGTGAGCCTGAACAGCCAACCTTGCAGTTCAAACAGCTTTGCAGTCTGGCGCATTAACCCACAGCGCCACACCAGGGCTCCAATCATAAAACCATTAGTTGATCGTAATTTTTTTTTTAAGCGGCACAACTTATTTTTGTAAAAAGTAAAATTTTGCAGCAAGTCATGACAAGTGACTGCACAATGATGCTGTTATTGTTTTGATATGCCATCAGGGGAGTCGGCCTAACTACCCATACAGGGTTTCTCATGAGCAGCTGGTGAGCTTGAACCGCCCACCTTGCGGTTCAAACCGACTTTGCAGTCCAGCACATTAACCTACAGCACCACACCAGGACTCAACAATAATAGTAAACCCGTTTTTCTAGCTCAATTTAAATCCTTCTTGACAAAGTAGATATAATGACAGGGAGCTACTCACTGAGCTTCTGAATGAAGCTATCAATGAGCTTCTGTAGCAAAGCTTTCTTGTGCCAAACTTTGACAGTGGTCATAAAACACTCTAAACCTTTGCTATTTAAAGTGTGGTCCATGGCACAGGAGAGCTTGGGTGCTGGGGAGGGGTGCAATATACAGGGAGGGAGAGGGAAGTGGAGGAACAGGGCAGATGGGGAACAATTTGGCATGTTTGAATAGGCTAAGTGGGACAGAGATAAAGGATGAAATAGGCACAGCCTTGGAACTGCAGGGCTCTGGGATACAGGGATTGAGTCATGGTTGGAATGGGGGGGTGGGGGTGGTGTTAAGATGCTTGACTGTTTTTTGAATCTTGGTTTTCCTTACATTATAATATAGAATAGACACTGAAGGGGGAGAGAAAGGAATAGTCAGAAACATCACCACAGAAGGCTTATAAGTCCATCTCTGCCTATAACTGATTGGAATACCTAAAATGGGGCTACAGCGTATCCAGTGAACGAGGCTTCCTGCGGAGCCTTTGCAATACATAAAACTGTAGGTAGAAACCTGAACCACATCCAGATCTCCAGAGATGAGAAATTTCCACTTGAAATGACAAGTAGACCAGCCTGGAGGGGCTAGAAAAACAGAAGATACTTCTTCAGAGACCTACAGGAAAAATACAAAACAATAGAGGCAGATGGACTGTTACTACAAGAACAAACAGATGGCTTCCCCAGGAAACATCAAGGCAAGTGGTCAGGTCCCCTCAATGCAAAACCCCTTCCAAGACTAAGAATCAACGAAAATACACGCTCTAATTGGTGACCACACACATCACTGATAGGGGGAAGTGGGGTAAAA
>NW_006408601.1:9698876-9703486 GCF_000296735.1 Chrysochloris asiatica | reverse complement strand
GAGAGCGGGACCCTACCCAGAGAAGCACAGATGCCTGAGATAGAGACAGAGATGATGACATGGAGTGATGAAGCGGCTGGGGACTTTGGATCCAGAGAGGGACTGTGTGCTGAAGACTTGGGGTGGGGGGGGGCAGGTTTTGTAGGGTATACCCTTTGGTGGTCGGTTGATGATGCATCGAGGGGATTGGAACCATGGCAATGAAATGATATAAGATGGAATGAATGTAAAACTAAAGTTCTCTCATGTAAACTATCATACAATTCACAATAAAACATTAAAAAAAAACCTTATGAATAGCGGCAGTACGTTGTCTAACGTAGTACCAGAAGATGAGCCCCTCAGGATGGAAGGCACTCAAAAGTAAGACTGGGGAAGAGCTGCCTCCTTAGTAACGTGACTGGAACAAAGTGTTCGGGATCTTCATTTGCTGATGAAGCACGACACAAAATGCGAAGAAATAGCTGGAAACATCCACCAATAATAGGAATGTAGAGTATACAAAGTATGAATCTAGGAAAATTGAAAGTGGTCCTTTAAAAGTGTGGTCCATGGATCATGGCCTTGGCATCTCCTGGGAGCTCCTTCATGTACAGCCCCAGACATACAGAATCAGGCTCCTGAGATCCCAGGTGATTCATATGCACATTCAGGTTTGAGAAGTCTAGCTCTAACCCAAAGACTAGCACAATCACCTGTGGTTCAGATGTTGTTGTTAAGTGACCCAAGATAGGGTTTCCTATCTTGAACAGCTGATGGGTTTGAACTGCCGACCTTGTGGTTTGCAATCCAGTGCTTAGCCTACAGCACCACACAAGGAGTCATGAACAAATCTTAGTTTATCTGCAGGTTGTCGCTATTAAATGCAGTAGAGTTGGTTCCAACTCAATGTTGTTGCTGTTGTTGTTGTTAAGTGCCATCGAGTCAGTTCCGACCCATAGTGACCCTGTATAGGGTTTCCAAAGGAGCAACTGGTAAGCTTGAACCACCAACCTTGTAGTTCAAACGCCTTTACAGCCTGGCGCATTAACTGACAGTGCCATATCAGAACTTCTTGCAACTCACAGGGACCATGTATAGGGTTTTCAAGGAGCAGGCGGGTTCAAACCTACCTTGGGGTCCAATGCTTTATTCTACCAGGACTCCTCTGCAGGTAATCTGGCTTCGAAAAAAATATGGTTCAGAGAAGTTATGTGAAATTGAATTTTAATAAAGTTTGCTTAGAAAGTTTAATTAAGAACACTATGAAAAGAACCTATGGCAAAGTCTTTTGTCAAAGAATCACGTATGTTTTCTCCTAAGATCCATATCAACACAGAATAGCCTCAAAAAACACATCCAGTTGAATTCAGGGCTTCAAACAGGTTGTTTCTGGTTCTACCTCCTGCTGAGAGTTTTATTTCCATCCCAAACAGACTGAACCACAATCTACATTTTAACTACAGCCCTAGGTGATTCTTATGTATGCACAAGATTTAAAAATGCAAACTCCCAGCAGGGGGTTGAACCACCTGGTCTGAATAATTTACAAAACAAATACAATCCAAGAAGAATGACGAGATCCCTTTTATCCAAGTAAACCGGATTGCCACAGTCGTTGCTTTTATGCTCTTACTTGTGGGGTTCAGCCTTTCTTGAAATGCTCCCCATTTCCCCCCACCTGGTGTGGCGCTGTACTGCAAAGTCCATTTAAACTGCAACATTGGTTCTTTAAACTTACCAACCCCTCCTCTCAGAAACCCTATACAGGGCCCTCACTATGAGTCAGAACTAATGATGGCACTTAACAACGTAGATATGTTGGATGCTGAAGGATAAGCACTCAACCATAAGGTCTGTTTGAACCACAGGTCAGTGGTTCAAATTCACCAGTCGCTCCTTGGGAATTCTATACAGGGTTGCTATGAGTTGGTACAGAATCACTCTATGTCTGAACTGAGTGGCACTTAACAACAACATAGATATGTCAGCCTTCCCAGTTAGCTCGTAACCCTTTTACTGTAAAGTCTCTCAATACGGAGCTAAAATGTGCCTTTCTAACAACAATAACTATAACCAACTGATTTATATTCTTTAAGTCCTATATATCTATACTGTGCACAGCCTGGGATACAGTACAGATATAAAGGACTTGGAAACCCTATGGGGGGTCAACTTGAACTCCCATTTGTTCAATAAAGGTTCACTGAGTGCCCATCTACAAGATGCTCTGGCTTCCAAGCAGTAAAATTTTAAACATTTGAAAGTGGAAGGCAAAGACCATGCCTGCAGAATACATGACACATTCCTGGTCATGTTCCTTAGGAAATGCTCGTTTGTCTTCTCTTTTGAAAGCACAGAACTGAGAGCAGAGCAAACACATTCTAGATGTGCACTGATAGTGGGTAAGTGAGAATGCTGCTGTGTGGTTTCTCTCTGCCTAGATATTCAAATCCTCACAATACTATAGGAGAACACTGGCTTTGTTGAGAGCCACCTCACTGCCCACACTGGGCTTCCTTTGGAGTTCCTGGTTCTTCTTCACTTGGCCTGAAGGTAAGTCATATCCCATCACTGCATGCATTTGTACTGCTGAATCTCTGAAACCAAGCATAGGAAGGACTTTACATGCATTTGTCCCTCTTAGACTCAACTCAGCCAGTATCACAAATGTAAACTCAAAGGCTCACCACTGGCTTCATGAGTCTTAATCTTACCTCCATCCTCGATAAAGACCTATTCACCTTCATTAAACTCCCCCTGCATAAAAGCCAAATACGTTGTTTGCTGAACATAAAATCAGCAACAAAATAAACTACATGCTGACAAGCCAGCCTAGAGCTGCACATAAAATTAGTTTCAGCATGTAGCCTCCTATACAGTTTTTCATAAGAATAATTAGCGTAGTGGTTACGAATCGGGCTGTGAACCTTAAGGCCAGCAGTTCGAAACTACCAGCTGTTCTGCGGAAGAAAGATGAGGCGTTCTGTTCCCATAAAGATTTACAGCCTCGGAAACCCTGTACAGGGTCACTATGGGTTGGAAACGACTCGACAGCACTTAACAACAATACACTAGTTATACTAGTAGGAGTCCTGATGTATTTCTGTGGGTTAATGCACTGGACTATAAGGTCGGTTCAAACTGCAAAGTCAGTGGTTGAAGCTTACCGGCCACTCCTTGGAAACCCTAATAGGGTCGCTGTGAGTTGGAACTGACTGGAAGGAACCTAACAACAACAAATACTAATAATAAAATTAGAAAAGACCTGATAGCAATCTGCTCCCATAAAGATTACAGGCTTAGAAACCACATCGGGCAGTCCTAGTCTGGTCTGTCAGGGTCACTGTAAGTCAGAATCAACTTGACAGCACAAGAATAAAAGAGCTGTCATTGTCTGGTGCTGTGAGTTAATGTAGTGGGCTGTAAGGCCGACTGGAACTGCTCCTCAGAAACCCTATATATGGTCGCTATAGTTGGAACTGACTTAAAGGCACTTAACAACAATTATGAAAAGGAGTCCTGGTATGACATGTAGGGTAAGCACTGCAAGGTTGAAGGTTTAAACCCACCAGCAGGTCCTTGGAACCTCTATACAGGGTCGCTATGAGTCAGAACCAATGCAATGGCACTTAACAACAATTATGAAATGGGGACTGAGGTCAGCATTTTATAAGAGGCATGGCATAGTATCCTTGTAGTCACCCCGTGAGCTTAGTACTGTTACCCCTCATTACAGGAAAACAGAGTCAGTGAAATTACATAACTTGCCCAGTGGTACACAATTAGTAAGGAGAGCTAAAACTCAAACCCAATGTATATGGTTACAAGGACTCTAGCGCCCCAGACCTCTCCCCATAATGGTCCAGATGACTGTGGGAGCAGGAGACCAGTGGCACTCTGACAGAAGCCTAATCACAAAATGCCTCAGATGAAAACACAGGGCAGTTCAAACAACATTTCTCGGTCAGCTTGAAAACACTGATCTGACAGCAAAGTCTGCCACCTACTGACTCACACGCCCTGGTGAGTAGCAGATTTCAATGGTGTATGGATCAAATGGTACACACATACCATTATGCTGTACACAAAGGTAAAATAGTCCATCTTGTCAATGCCAGCAGCTTAAAAGCCTACCTAGCTATGGAAATCCATTCTTCTGATGGAACAGCATCTTCCTGAATATTTCCATTTCAACTTATCTCTCATCTAGTTAATCTCAACTGGATACCAAATTCTATAACTGAGGTTTTCAAACTACAGTGGAAGTAAATTTTTGTCAATTTTGATTCTACAAATTTGAAATAACTCATATATAAAAGTGATCTCACTTTATGTGCAAAATGTGAAATAACGTCAATTTAAAAAATGCATCAAGAAACACAATTTAAAAACTGTTTACTTCTCTACTACATGGATTGATACATCAAAATGCCAGCCTGCCCTTCTAAGTATTGTGCCAATTATCCTACAATTTACTAGCCTTGGGACTTCTGCAAGTAACTTTGGTATATACTATACTATTGTTTTCTATACTCATAGCCTAATAAAATATTTTTATATCATGTAATGATATCATCCCAAAGAGCTCTGGTAGCATAGTGGTTATGAATCGGGCTGCGAACCTTAAG
>NW_006408601.1:9668964-9698776 GCF_000296735.1 Chrysochloris asiatica | reverse complement strand
TTTCTACTCCCGTAAAGATTTACACCCTCGGAAACCCTGTACAGGGTCGCTATGGGTCGGAACTGACTCGACGGCACTTAACAACAACAACAACAATGATATCATCCCAGCCTTTATTAGTGGCTACTAAGGCTAGAGCTTTAAAAGCCATACCAAAATCACTAATTATGAGACACAAGTTAGCTGTGATAAAATCTTTTGAAAAAAGTCACTTGATCTCTAAAGCACATTGTGCTATAAAATTACACTACAGAAACATGCAAAATGTTAGGGATGATGCTCAGATATAGAAAGCACCAAATCCCAGTATAACAGACAGTTGATTTATGTACTCTGAGAACTTATATACCACCCCTCCCCCATTTTACATTATTCATTTTCAAAGGGACACTACCAAGAAAAGAACAGCAAAGGTAAAAGAATATGCATAAAGGTACACTTCTCTCCCCCTCATTCATTCTTGCACTACACCATAAGCAAAGCAAGGCATCCCCAGAATCCTTGGAGAAAAGGAAAGAGATGGGAACATGAAAAATGACCAACCACCTGGTGGGAGCTCTAAATGGCAAAAAACCAAGAAAGAATCCCCTTTTCCACTTCCAGGGTGATTGGACTTGACCAACTCTAAGAGCACATCACACCCTTAAGCTGGGCTTGGGCCTGGGCCCTAATGCCCAAGTGGTAAAACTATCCCTTATTGTTGTTGTTATGTGCCGTGGAGTCAGTTTCGACCCATAGCGACCCTGTACAGGGTTTCCGAGGCTGTAAATCTTTATATGGGAGCAGAACACCTTATCTTTCTCCCGCGGAGCAGCTGGTAGTTTCGAACTGCTGACCTTAAGGTTCACAGCCCAATTCGTAACCACTACGCTACCTTAGATGAGATTTTTAAACTATGGGCTGCCATTCCTTAGTAGGTGTTGAAAGCAGTTAACTGTGCTGTGACCAGGAACGAGAGATAAAATAAGTCAAATAAAAAGTGACATGTAAAGGACATAATAGAAGTATTGTTTTCTAAAACTTTTGTTTCATACATGTTTGGGAGAGCAAAGTAAATTTATTTCTATTAAGGATCACTTCAAAAAAGTATGAATTAAAAAAAAAAAAAGCATGAGAACCACTGCCTTAGATAACACTACTGCCATTTAGCTACTGCTGAGAAGCCACATTTCCCCCACCATTGCTCCACTAGGGCCATCTTTGTATCCAGAAAATTGACAAATGAACCATCTGACCCGGACGAGAACCTCCAAGCAATCACACACACTTTATGGGTCCAAGACAAATAATAACTCATTCTACTGCTCCCCTCCTACAAGTAATAAATACTGGGCACCGTCTGTTTCCATAGTGTGCTCTGAGATTACTTTCAGAAAGGAGGAGATTTTCAATATTAATATCTTCAAATGAACACAGATTTGAGTTACATTCCCCGGCTCTCCTCCTATAGCTACATTCCTAGCAATGGCATTACTTGTTTTTAAAGGCAGAGTGAGTGTGCATCTAAGTTTAAGCTGAAAGGATATGAGGAAAGAATAAGACGAACCAAGTCATAAATATCCAAAAAATGGAACTCAGTAGAAAGACTGTTGGTAAGTAAACAAGGCTCTTATACCCCACCAACAACCTAGAAGGAAAAGGATAAACATGAGGTATTAGTGAAAACCAGTATGATTCAGATCAATTTTACTTCTAATTTCCCCCAAGTAATAATAGTAATAGTAACAATAGCTTTCACTCACTGTATCTACTAGGCGCCACTCTTCATGTGGTAATGGAGCTCTGCCGGTTCCATCAACCCCATTTAACACACGAGGAAACTGAAGAACAATGACGCTAAAGAAGTGTATGCTCCAGTTCTTACAACTAGCTTACACATTATTCCATTTCTAATAATGCAATATATGTTTTAATGAATTCTTTGCATTTCTATTCAGGTGTATTGTATTTATATGTTTTTAATATATTTCCAAATACTCCAAAATGCAAAAACTTAAATACTTGGAAATTCAACTTCATATTTAACAAACTCTCTTCTAGCCACTAGTATACAAGGGGGCTCCCAAGAGTTTGTGGAAAAAAGGAATAAGGGAATTTTTCCATGGACTTTCTGAAGACCCCTTGTATTTATAAAACATACAGACACACGAAGTTTTAAGCACATTTATCCTGTAAAACATACAGACACACAAAATTTTAAGTACTTTTATCCTGCAACCACCTTGAGAAGTAGAGCCTCTATAATGAAAAGATAGGTCAAGTTTCAAAAGTGTCACAAGTCATCACAACACTAAAACCAACACTATGTAATAAGCAACTTGAAGTCCACATATAACTTAATAAAAATGTTTCATATTATAGTTTCTTTTGTATTAGTTTCAATAAAGTCAGCATACATATGAACATATTTTAATATTTATACCAGGAATGGTGGTTGCTGGCTTCAAGATTAACAGCAAGTTCTCACCAGGGAGGTGATGTTTTCACTGAGGTCTCAATGATGTAATGACTCCAAATACACAAAACTTAGGTGTCAGAACACATTAGACAAAGACACAAGCAAAAGGCCAAAGTCCCAGGTGGGACTAGTAGGATGGGCTCCAGAAGCAGAAAGGTGGTGGTGTGGCGTGAAGGCAAGAGAGGGAAAGATGAAGTCAGAGGGTAAAGGAGTGAATCACCACCATGCTACAGCAATGTGGAGTGCGCCTGTGTTTTATTCCAAGTGCGATGAAAAGCAATTGACCTGTATGGTACCTCCCTCTGCTTTGTAAGACCAAAAATGGTATTTTTTTTGGGGGGTGGGGTGGGGGGAGGGCACTTGGAATTAATTAGCCAGAGGACATGATTGCATTTACAAGAATTTGATTTGTAAACTGCAGTCCCAATTTACAAATTGAGTGTTTAACACAATGTCTGTCTTGCCCAAAGCCCTTCTCTGAGGGTGGCCTTGTGGTCATCCATCTTCTGACATAGAAAAACCACTGCCACTGCAACTATTTCAAAGTTTAACGACTCGATATAAAGTTTCTGAGACCGTAAATCGTTACAGAAGCAGACAGCCTCATCTTTCTTCCACAATGTAGCTGGTGGGTTTGAACCGCCAATCTTGAGATTAACAGTCCAATGTTTATCCCTCAGTGACACAAGGGAAATGGGCATCAAATCAGAGGTAACCAAAGCAGTAAGCTTGGCCTGAAAAAATAAACTTGAAAACTTTGAAACAACAGAAAAGCAAGTAGAGAGCATCAAGGAGCGGACAGAAACTGATTTGTTTTAAAAGACTATCCAGGTTGCTAAGTGGGGATGGATTGCAGGGTTCTAAGAGTCAAGTCGGGAAACCAGTTAGGAATCATGGTCCAGAGTGAGAGTTGTGGAGCTGGAGAGAAGCCAATCAAATGACAATAAACTGTAGAGGGAGAAGAGGAAGGACTTGGTGGTGGATAGGAAATGGGAAGTGAGGAAAGAGAAGAATCAAGGAGGATGCTTCTCGTCTTGCATGAGGAACTGAATGCCATTTTACTTAGGAAGGTGGAGAAACTTGGGTGTGAGGGATGACTATGAAGTATTAATTATGTGTGAGCCATTGTTTTAAATATTTTACATATATTAAAACATTCAATCATGAGGAAGACATTATCATAATTACTATTCGTATTTTACAGATGAAGAAATCAAGGCACTGAGACGTAAAGCAAACCTGTTCAAGTTCATACAACTAGATGGTGAAATTTGACTTGAACACAGGCAGTCTAAATTTGACTCTTAAACAGTAATTATATTTAATTAAGTAAAGGTATTTTCCTAAAAATGGGATCATACTACAATTACAACTTTGTAACATCCCACATTTAATTAGGTTGTTTTCATGAAAAAACATTAATTAAAAAACAAAAATTACTAGCTTACACTGGATTTGGAAAAGGAAAATAGAAAAAAAATAAAATAAAAACTCTAAAATTTCTAGAAAATGGGCAAAAATGCTGAGATGTGAAATGGTGTAAAAAATCTTCTATTTTCACCAAAATTACCAAATCAAAAAGTCACTGAGAATATTTTCCCCTAATTATCATTTCAAAGAAATTACTGGATTGACCGATTTGTTTTCAATCAAACCATATGGTGTGAAAACCCTTCTCTCCCACCAGTCTTAAAGGTTTTGCATTGTGGTGACATTCCACATGCATAAAAATCTGTGATTCCCACTAATCAACACTAGGAATACACAATGAAATGGGAAACACAGTAACATGCCTTGTAAAGACTAATAATATACGCACCTTGGAAATAAAGATGTCAGGAAAAACAGTATTACTAGAAGACTTCCTTTTAAAAGCCAAGAATCTGAATTGAAGTCCAATATGTATCCAACAGCCCACACGGTAACCAGAGAAAACATGAGCAGCAGGAAGAGCTATTAAGAAATCAGAATTTTAGAACTTTTGGGATTTTTATCCTAAAATGTAGAATAATAATTAGTTCAACAGAAGAACTACTTCCTAAGTATATAGTAACAATTAGTACAACAGGGAACATAAGAATTTTTCTTCAAAATTGCTCATCAATAAATCTGAAGTTTGAGAAAGTATGTATCTCAGATATAATCTTTAAAAAACCCTACATTTTATAAACTGTTGTTTAAACACATTGTTTTGCTTTTCTCCCCTTAAACAAATTGTGGTTCTTTTATAAAAGTGCTGGTGAAAGCTGATATTTTTTTAAACTATTTCTTTCAAACAGCATTATATATCAGAAGGAGTAAGCAAGCTAAAGGGACCATGCAAAAATTAATGTAGCTAAGATTGAACAATAGGACAAGAGTTCCAACTTGAGCACTGCAGGGTACCATGCCACAGACAGGAAATACAGAAAGTTAGAAGGAACACACTTGCAGAAGAGGTGAGTTTAGCTTGGGCATGTATAATTTTAAATATCCAGGAGATAATTAGAAAAACAAGTCTGTCCCTCAGGGAAAAATCTGGGGTTGATCAATACAGGTTCATGTTGCTTAATGTTCACAATACAGTCTCTGAAATAGGATGTTATATGATTCTGATGCTGTGCAAATACCATATTAAAGCCTATGAGACTGTTCTGTAAACCTGCACTTAATTCACAGTAAAGTTTAAAAATACAAGAACAAAAAAACCTTACGGGAGCCCACTTCCAGTCATCTTCATATCACTGCTGCTTCCACGGCAATGGGGGCAGTGGGAGTGGAGTGAGCCCAGCTCCACCTGCTGTACCACCCACTCTCTGAGCAACAGGAGCAGCCACAACGCACAGCGTCCTTCACCAGCCCAACACACAAAGCCCACAAAGGGCCCAGAACCATGTCCTTTGCTTCATCTGCCTGTATCCCAACTGTCTCTAGTGCTGCAAGAGTCTGGGTTTGGAAAACCATTGTTCTTGTTGTTAAGTGCCGTGGAGTTGGTTCCATAGTGACCCTATATAGGGTTTCCTAAGAGCAGCTGGTTGGTGTGAACTACTGACCTTGTGATCTAGTGCTTATCCTATAGCACCAAGCTATTAAGGGGGATTAATAAACAAAAGGAGCTCTGGTTGCGCAGTTTGAAACTATCAGCTGTTCCACGGGAGAAAGATGAGGCATTCTGCTCCCGTAAAGATTTACAGCCTCGGAAACCCTGTACAAGGTCGCTATGAGTCAGAACTGACTCCACGGCATATAACCACCACCACCACTAAACAAAAGGAAAGCTACTTTTCCTTTAAAAAAAAAAAAACATATATATATATATGTAACACCATGGAGATATATGCAGTCAGAAATTAAACTGCCCACATCTATATGTTGTTGTTGTTGCTGTTATGTGCTGTGGAGTCGGTTCCGACTCATAGCAACCTGCACAGGGTTTCCTAGGCTGTTAATCTTTATGGGAGCAGAACGCCTCATCTTTCTCCCACTGAGCAGCTGGTAGTTTCAAACTGCTGATCTTGCTGTTCGCAGCCCAATTCGTAACCACTAAGCTGTCAGAGCTCCTTACATCTATCTGAGGAGGCTCCAAAGAATATGTGGAAAAATTCCAGTTTCTTTTAATTTCATTTTTCCATGAACTTTCTGAAGCTCCCTCATATATGGGAGGTAAGGCCGCAACATACCAAGGACAGCCTGCAGATATAGAAAGGCAGAATCTTGGTCAATATAGTCATTTAGAGAAAAAGATAAGCTAAAGAACCACAGGTATCCAAGAAAGACTAAACAGAAGGAACAGAGCGGTAAGATAAAAATGAGGAAATGTAAAGGTTTCAGAGAAGCCAATGGAAGAGTTTTCAGAAGGGAGTTGTTCTTGATGTCAAATGCCACACGAAGGCCAAAGACTACACCATGCTACTGAGTCAGGCTTATTCTCAGACAGTTTATAGAATGAAACTTATAGGAGTCAACAGTCTGACCACCTGCATAAAGGGCAGGTTATCATATTTGGGCAATGCATTCCCTTAATCATAACATACATGAAACAAACCAGTTCTTTGGAATAGCAATGAGGAAAATCTAGTTTGCCCTATCTTCTTCAGTGTTTGCTTCTTTCTTTAAGCCACATTCTGGGGATAGACGACTCTAAATTATAACAAATCTTTAAAATGCTTCTGATTTTGATGTGTATGATGACACAAAATGAGCAAATTCAGATTGAAAAGGTAAATTGAGAATCTACAAACAACATAATCTCACAACCAAAATAAGAATGAAATATAGATTTCAAAAGTCTAATCTCAGATATAATACTCTTGTAAATGAGTAACATTATTCACTGAACAAATATGTGAGGGCAAACGATCTACCAGGCCCTATTCTAGGCATTTAGAACACAACTTAAGGTCTTCCAATTATGGTACTTACAGTAGGAAAGATAGACAAATAAATTTAGTAGGTGAATTTTATAGTGTATAAAAAGTTGGATCCCACAGAGCCTGGAAAGTCAAGGTAACAACTTTGGCTTTTATGCTGGATGAAATGGAGAGATACAGGATTTGACTTACACTTTAAAACGATTCACTTGACTACTGTGTTGAGACTAGACTGGGTGTTGAGAGGGGTCAGAGAGATCTATCAGGAGGCAAATGCAGTAACCCAGATGAGAAAGTGGTGGCTGGACCCAAATGGTAGAGTGATGAGAAGTGGTCAGGTTCTCACAGATATTGAAGGCACAGCCTGCCAACAAGACTTTCTGGTGGGCTGATGTGGGGTGTGGTTGACAAGGCAAAGATGACTGGAAAGCTGCAGCTACCACTTACCCCTAAGGAGGAGCTCAGGGGTTCAGTTTTGAATACGCTATGTTGGAAATGTTCATTAGACACTGAAGTGGCTGAATCAAGTAGGGAGTTGAGCAAAAGAGCCTGTAAAAGTCTGGACTAGAGAGATAAATGTTGACGTGTCAACATATAGACGGTACTTAAAGTCAAAGGAACTACATGCCATCACCAACGGAGTGAGTAGATAGAAAAGAGATTCAAGTACAAAGCTGTAGGCCATCCGAACAATAAGAAGAGGTAGGGAGAAGTAGAGAAATTGGCAAAGGAGACAGAGGAGTAACTTACTTCTTTCTCTCCCTCAATATACCTAATGCAAAATAGGTATAGTACACATGACCTCTGCATAGAAATTTGACATGTTAATTTAGAACCATTCCAAAAGTATAATAATGAATTCTTATTAGATAACAGGATAATATCATCATATTTGACAACACCAAAAACACTGAAATCAATCCAACATCTCATTTTAACAATCTGTATTGTACTCACCACTATGACTTAGATTTTGCTAGCCATTCATGACAACAGGCTGAACTTTCTAATGTTTCCTATTATCCAGTGCACTATAAATGGCTAAAGTTTAAAAAAATGAATCAAATTTGAGCTCCACTTTTCAAATAAAATTCCTGATAATCTGATTTTAAAAAGTGGCATTATATATAAGTATCCTCCACATTTGAAAAATTTGCTTTACTCCCCTTTGCTTTTGCAAAAGACCTACATTAGCACCAGTATTTGTTACAGAAAGAAATCCCAAATGAATTTTCAGCAACCCTTCAGGTCTAGAATAGAACTCACTCAAGTGGCACAATATTCAGCCAGGCAGTAGATAGGTATACAGAGAGGACAACACTAGTAAGGTATGCTTGCCATGGAATGGTCAACCATTTAAGATCAGAAGGACAACAGTTACCTAAGGACAAAGTTCAGAAGGGATAGGAAGAAGGGTGGAGCGGAAATAAGCACCACAGGGATAAAGTCAGAAATTACTGTTTCATGGAAGGGATTACAATCACTGAGATGAAATGAAGTGTAGATTTCATTAATGTAAAACTGATAATCTTCTCTATAAATCACTTGTCACAACAAAAAATTTCAACAACAACAAAAAAAGGCAAAACATGAAACAAGTGTTGAGCTTTTGTTTAGCAGTGACCCATTAAAGGGGCAGTGCTGGTTGGTGCCAAGCTCCTTCCCTGGATCAACACTCAGCATCTCAGCACCAAGCGGTCATAGCTCTGAGCTGTGACCATGAAAACTATGAAAACTATATGCTACTGTGATTTTAGGTTTTCTGTGTTGTTTGGTACAACCTGATAGGTTACTTTTTGAGTCCGAGACTGCTTAGAACTTTTTTTCATGTAAGTTAATGGTAATTGCTTTTTCACTTTGTCACTTCAGTTTAGAAAGGTTTCACAGGAATGCTCTACTTTCAGGTAACAGAGGAAACCATACCTAAAGTCTGCAACATTACATTGCTAAAGTCTAACCCCTCATGCTTTTTACAAAATATTTTGAATACTACTGTTTTTCTTTGGGAAAATTGAAAGACAAAAAATTCAGTGACCAACAGGCTTAGAATGTAGTTGTTGTTAAGTGCCACTGAGTCAATTCCGACCCATAGCGACCCTAATTAGGGTTTCTGAGGAGCAGCTGGTGAGCTTGAACTGCCGACCTTGCAGTTCAAACAGCTTTGCAGTCTGGTGCATTAACCCACAGTGCCATACTGGGACTCCACATCTGTAAAATTCCTTAGATAATAAATTTTTTTTTCTTTTTTCTTACCTAAGAATCTAAACCATTTACTGAATAAATAAATGTGGAAGTACCCCATAATATTCTGAGAGCCATGCAGCTGAGGACCAATAATAAACAGCCAATGAAAGCATCACATGTCCAACTTTATGGAGCAGGACACGTGGGAAAGATAACATCAGCAGGTATAATGAAACACTAAGCCAACTCTTCCCAAGGGCACCGCCGGAGGAGGCCTGCTGCGTTCTCTCAAGCCTGAGTTCCCAGGGAGGATATGACAGGGCTGAGGGCGTTCCCAAGCAAGGAAACTATGGTGATCATTGCCATAGGAGCTCTGGCCACCATCTTCCTGGCCTCCTTTGCAGCCTTGGTGGCGGTATTGCCCAGGTTGGAGACCTGCTGTAGTGTTAGGGTTCCAAGTCCATTGTGACATCATAGACTGAGCTCTCTGAGTTAGAACTGGATGATGTCATTATCACCAACCCTTACATTGAGGCCACTCTGGAGAACCAAGATTGGAATGAAGATACCTCATGTCTCACGTCCCACTGTATTGCCACTTTGAAGAACTGTCACACTCTGACAGAAAAACCTACTGCCATGACAATAAGCTCAGGAGCCAAGATGAAGACTTCAGCCACTGACAGCAGCATCACTGTGGTGGCCAAGCAGATCAGCCCCAGAGTAGATGATGTGGTGAAAACAATGGACCCTCCTCCACTGGACGGAAACTCCCGGATGCAAAAACAACTGCCCTGCTCCTGTCAGCCAGGGGCCTGGATTGGATTTGCCAGTCACTTCCAGTGCTAAGGAACCCTTAGAAGTCCCATGAGCAGCAGCTCTGGCCTCTGAGTCAGATAAGGACCTCTCAGTCCCAAAAAGAGCAGTTATTCATTTTCATGCCTGCTGGCCAGCCCGAAGCTCTCCCTGGGGGCCTTAGCTGAGCCTCCCAGTGTTCCTGGTAGACTTAGTTGTTCTCCACTGCTCTAGAGTACAGCTGTGTGTGCATGGAAAATCAGGGCAGCACTGTGAGTTGGTGCCTCTTTTGCAATTGCGAGAGGTAGCTGAAGAGTGATAGTCAGGGGAGATTACATTCACCATCAGCACAGCAGGTAGGAGAAAACAGAACCGTCAGCATTATGTAACTCACCTAGTCTTTTCAGAAAAATTGAGCTAATATTTGAGAATCAAGGGGTTTCATATTAAAATCAAAATGTCAGGCTTCTCTTGAACAATCAAACTGCAGATGCTTACTCTCATCTGCAGTTTGAACTAAACAGGAGTTGCCTCCTTTGACAAGACTTGTACTGTATCACATACTCTGTATTATCTGCCTTGTCCTTGAAGCAACTGAGTTCCTCCTCCACTTTCCAGCTTCAGATAGTGGTTATGAATTGGATCGCTAACCTCAGGGTCAGCAGTTCAAAACTACCAGCTATTCCGTGTAAGAAAGATGAGGTTTTCTGCTCCCATAAAGATTTACAGCCTCAGAAATCCTGTACAAGGTCACTGTAAATTGGAACCGACTCCACAGCATATAACAACAACAACTGTAAACGTCATTATTTCCTTAGCCACTATGCCTGCAATTTGAATTGGGCTGCAAACCTTAAGGCCAGCAGTTCGAAACTACCAGCCGCTCCGAGGGAGAAAGATGAGGCGTTCTGCTCCCGTAAAGATTTACAGCCTCGGAAACCCCGTACAGGGTGGCTATGGGTCAGAACCGACTCGACGGCACTTCACAACAACCACCACCAGGAGTTCTGGTGTGGTGCTATGGGTTAATGCGCCAGACTGCAAAGCTGTTTGAACTGCAAGGTCGGCAGTTCAAGGTCACCAGCTGTTCCTCGGAAATCCTATACAGGGTCGTTATGGGTTGGAATCAATTCAACAGCACTTAACAACAACAACAACAACAAACCACTAGGTGGATAGTAAACCTACACTTAAGTTTTCCTCAAATGTGTGGTTAGTGAGTCAAATCAAATGCCTGAGAACCAAATGGAAGAAGAAAGCCTAGGGACCCCAAGAATGGTTTGTATTTAGAGACCCCTTCAGACCACAAGTGAACATACCACCATAAAGTACTTTCCACATTAGCAATGGCATGCATTAAGGATGTCTTCCCCTTTCTTCTGTTTTATAAATACTGAAAGTTGATGGGCCCTTCTATGACTAGATCTTTGGGGAACCCAAGGACCTGTTTCTCATTGCATGTTGTTGTTAGATGTCATTGAGTTGATTCCGACTCACAGCAACCTTATGTGCACACCCTAACAAAACAGTGCCTGAAGCATCCTCACGATCATGGCTAAGCTCAAGCCCAATGCTGCTATCACTGTGCCAATCCATCTTGTTGGGGGGTTTCCTTTTTTTTTTCACTGACCTTACAGTTTACCTAGCATGATATCCTTCCCCACTGGGTCGCTCCTGATAATATGTCCGAAGCATGAGAGGGTGAAGTCTCACCATCCTGTCTTCCAAGAAGAATTCTGGTTGTACTGGGAAAGTCTGAGGCACCTTGTTTCTCAGGTTCTCAGAGACAATCTTGTGGGAGAAGGCCTTGGCTTGAGGACTGCCCTGGTTCACCTTATATGCTGCTGAGTATGTTTGCTGGTGTGGCACTGTATGACAAGTACTGGACTGGGAACCATGAGGGTGGAAGTTCAAATCAACCAGTGGCTCCTTGGAAACCCTATCCAGGGTCCCTATGAGTTGGAACCAAGGCAACAACAAAGAAGTATATTTAGAGCTGCCTATCTCTTCCCATTTCATTTTCTTTGCCCTAACTCAAGGCAACAAATCTCAGCCTGATTCTAGGAAACCAGGAGCTAGAATCCCAAATCCAAGATTGGGGCCTTGCCTGTCTTTTATTTGGACACGATTCAGTCTCTCCTGGTAAAGAGACCGATTCTAACAATCAGCACAATGAACCCCAAATTCCACCTGGGGAGAGAGAAACAAGCTCAACTCACACAGACTAAAGGATGGGGGAATCCTGATGGCAGCAGCCCTTTCCTGCCTGTCCCACCAATCCTGAGAGCACAAACACTGGACTGTGAACCACAAGTCTGAGCCCACTAGACACTCTGAGGTTTTAAAAGATAAGGCTTTTTGCTCTCACAAAGATTTACAGTCTTGCAAACCTTATACGGGGTCACTATGATGTGGATCTGCTTGATGGTACTTTAACAAAAGGAGTCCTGGTGTGGCACTGTAGAATAAGCACTGAACTGCTAACCACAAGGTGGTGGTTCAAACCCATCTGCTTACTCCTTGGAAACCCTATTCAGGTTAAGTTGTTGGCACTTAAACAACAACAAAAATAAGTTCCCTGGTTTTTCCTGATGCCAAAAAAACAAAAACACACAAGAAGGGTCTTTTATCCCATATCTTGGTGTGGCACTACAGGATAAGCACAAGAACACAAGGTTGGTTTGAACCACAAAATTGGCAGTTCAAATTCACCAGTTGCTCCTCGGAAACCCTACAGTGGGATGCTGAGTCGGAACTGACCTGATGGCATTTAACAACAACATTCCAAAAGGCAGGCCCAATACCACAGACAATACCTCGCATTTCTGCAGGCACCTCCAAAGTCTGAACTTTTTATTGGCTCTCATTTTGGCTTCTGTTTTCAGCATGTGAATGATGAGACGGTTTTTGTTTTGCAGAGCCATATCAAGAGGAGTTTCTCCCTTCAAAACAAAACAAAACAAAAAGGGAGAGAAAGAAATTTCAATTATATTTTTACTACAGCACGTATGTGAAACTTTTTTAAAAGCTCATCAGAATCATTAACAGACTTTCCTAAAGAGTAGCCAGCCATTGTTACTGATATCTTGTGGTGACTACACAAACCTGGTTACATTTATGTTACTTTATACATCTTCTGAGGGGAGATACAATAAGTTAAGGTAGATAAAGAAATACCTGGTCATACCTTAATATTTCGGATGTCCAGGCTACAACCAGCTTGCAAAAGTTTGTCAACTGCATTAACATTTCCTGCAGCAACTGCCCAGTGAAGTGGAGTGTTTTGGTGTATTTTATCGACAACATTGAGAGAAGGATTGAACTTTAATAGAAATCCAGTTGGTTCTGGCCTGTCTCAAAATAGTAAAACAACAAGAGGCATTTACAGAGATGATGCTTTGAGGGATAAATACACATAATCGTTTCAGTTAATGAATGTAACAGTTAAACAATCAGCAAGTATTATGAGTAACCTAGGGACTTCTTTGTGCAATGTATACCTTGGGGGTACTACAGGATAAGCATTGGACTGCTAACCACTGGGATGGAAGTTCAAACCTTCCAGTTGCTCCATGGGAGAAAGATAAGGCTTTCTGCTCCTGGAAATATTTCAGCCTCAG
Organism: Chrysochloris asiatica; assembly: GCF_000296735.1. Lineage (NCBI taxonomy): Eukaryota > Metazoa > Chordata > Mammalia > Afrosoricida > Chrysochloridae > Chrysochloris > Chrysochloris asiatica. The sequence continues at coordinate 9,685,370 of NW_006408601.1, read as the reverse complement.
AAACCTGTGACAGGAGCACTTTTAGAGATGGAATCAACTTGGTGGCAATTAGTTTGGTTTCCAGGAGATTTTAAAAAGTGACATCTATTAAATAACTGCTTGCTATACAGCTTTCTTTGCGGGGGGGGGGGGTGGTGGGAGTGGGGGAGGAAGCTTCTTTTTGTGCATTGGGTGAAGGTTTACAAAGCAAATCAGTTTTCTATTAAATAATTCATACACATTTTCTTTCAGATAATATAGTTTAAACGTAAGTATAGTAGAGCAGCAAGGAGCTCTGGTAGCGTAGTGGCTACGAGTCAGCAGTTCGAAACTACCAGCTGTACCACAGGAGAAAGATGAGACTTTCTGCTTCCGTAAAGATTTGTAGCCTTGGAACCCCTGTACGGGGTTGCTATGAGTCGGAACCAACTCCACAGCACATCACCACCACCACCATAGCAGAACAGCAGTCCTAGTATGGCACTGTAGGATAAGCATTCAACCAGAAGGTCAGTTAGAACTGCAAGGTCAGTGGTTCAAAACTACCAGCTGCTCCTCAGAAATCCTACACAGGGTCACTGAGTTGGAACTGACTTGATAGCTCTTAACAACATAGTAGAGTAAGTTTCTCCTTTTTTTTTTCATCCCATGGTATTGTTCTATTAGGATATTTTTTTAATCCTAAATTTAACTTGGGCAAAGTTAAATGCTGTGCTATTTATCCAATTAATGACTAAATGTTCTATAAGAAAATTATTTTTTCCACTCATAGCTTTCAAGTCTTTCATCTAAGTATCAGTACAGAGAAAATGTATATCGTGGGTGATTTTTATATTGCAACTACATTAAACATCTGTATCATAATCCATAAGGGTAAACCTTATTTTCTTCTTCAGAAGGTATTGTCATCTCACATAGACTGAGATGCTTAAATGACATACACAGACAGGAAGTTGTTAAGAGTCCAGAATCAGAATGAGGCAATTGAATTAAACTCACTTACTTACCCAAGTACTTTGAAAGCCGATAACATGAGAGGAGTTTGCCCATTTAAATCTGTCATATTCACACTCTATATTCAAAAGAAGAGTGAATCAGTATAACTTTTCAACTATGCCCTATAAACTCATTTAAATTCCATTTGTCTTGCCTTTATTGGAGCCCCTCTTTAATATACTCACCATGACTAATGTGTCTATAGGAAGAGTTCAAATATTATTTCAATAAAAGAATGCTCTACCTTGCATTCACAGGTTGAAAATCTGTGGACCTCTACAAGATATTTTTCAAGGGAAAATCTGAATGTCAGATTTAAAACATGGTATGGTGTGAAGAGAACAGAAGGGAAAGTGAAAAGTAGTGATAGCCATCTTCAAAAATATGAGACTATAAAGACCTTAGGATTCATTTACTCTGAACTTTCTCTGATACATTAATTCATACTATCATGTCTTATATAAGCTTATCCATCCTCTACTTAAAACACTTTCAGTAATCAAGAACTTCCTATCTTTTGAGCCCACTTCATTATATTGGACTTTATAGGTCCATTGGACTTACAAGGGGAACTTAAAAGATTTTGAAAAATGTAATTTAAAATAAGGAAATTTTCCCACAAACTTTTTGATGCCTTCCTCATATTTTATGCTTCAAATAGTAAAATATGAAAGATTCTTTTCGACTTTTAAGAGTAGTGTAATAATGGAATTCCCCTCTCTATCAGGATGTGTTTCTTTTAATAAAGTCGGTGCATGTTTGAGCTGCACAATAATGGTACCAACTGAGACAAAGAAAAAGAGAAGATTCTTATGGACCTTGGAGGAATACAATTTGGGAAGAAGCCAAAAGAGAAGTAGATAAGGCTCTTCCTCATATATATCTTGTCAAAATGAGACTCAAGAGTTATAATTATTTTACTCTAACTGGCCAAGTCTGAGAGAAACTGCTTATTTAAAAGGAGCATAATCATTCCAACAGCATCTGTGCAAACATGTTTCCCTGCCTGCTACAAGAGTCTAACATATAAACGACTCTGTAGGTCCCAGGCAAGTACAGCTGACAGTGAAACCCCCACTGCCGATAAGCTATCAGTTAACCTGTGCCATAAAGGGTTACCTCGTAAAGGTGAGCCATTTTTCATGGTATTACTTTAGAGAACACTAAGAAGCATCCATTCAAATTAGTCTCCCATTTGGGTTCAAATAACAAAAGCAAATGTTAGGTTAATGTAGTGATCTGACTACCATTTCTACATTCAACCAGAAGAAAAATACAGGCTTTGAAGTTGTGTTTTCAACAACAACAAAAAAAACTGCACAAATTGCTCGGCTCACAGGGAAAACTATTACCGTCTTACAAGTTTCAGAAACATCTAACTGTATGCTATTGAGCTGAATGACCTGCCCTGTTTGTCCCCAGTGAAGCACATAAGGCAGTATCCAACAGCTAGGCATGCTGAACTAATATTTGGGTATCTAGGTATCATAACTTTACTTTAAAAATGAGAATAAACTATTAATAACCTACTCAAACTCTTCAAATTTACAAAAGCTGGAGTATAAGATACATTTGAAAGCCTACCTGTCCCTTTGAGATGAGATAGGCTATAATAGGCATGTGTTGGAATAATACTGCCAGGTGGATGCTGCTGAAGCCCTCTCCATCGATGAGAGCGGGGTCTGCACCATGCTGCAGTAACAATATGACCATAGGTAAATGCCCTTGTCTGTAGGTAGAAGACAAAAAATTATGTGGAATTTTGTAGCATGCAGAAAAAAACTCAGGAAGAAGCTACTATCACTAAGTTAAGAGGGACTTGGGAAAGATCATTTCCTAAGAGAATTTATAAATCTTTGTCACTTAGATTCTTTAAGCTTAGAGCTATCTGGACCATCCTTCTTGGGAATGGGTGGTAAACTTGACAACCATGTGTAAATAGTAATTGTACATTGACAAATCCTATAGTATGATGAAAGGATACAACCCTGATGCACGCATTTCTTGATTTTAAACTATCCAGTTTTCTGTTCGAACATTCGCCTCTTAGTCAGTGTACAGGTTCCTCCTCATGAGAACAATTAAGCGCTCTGGAATTCTCATTCTTCACAATGTTATCCATAGTTTGTTATCATCCACACAGTCCAAAGCCTTTGCATAGCCAATAAAACACAGGTAAACATCTTTCTGGTATTCTCTGCTTTTAGCCAAGCTCCATCTGATCTCAGCAAAGATAGCCCTCAGTCCATGTCTTCTTCTAATCCGACGAGAATTTCTGGTAGTTCCCTCTTGATGTACTACTGTAACCATTTTTAAATTATCTTCAGCATAATTTTACTTGTATATGATATTAATAATACGGCCCAACAATTTCTGCATTCTGTTGGATCACCTTTATTTAGAATGGGCACAAATACCAATCTTCCAGTCAACTGGCCAGGCAGTTGTCTCCCAAATTTCTTGGCATAGACAAGTGGGCACTTTCAGCACTTGATCCATTTGTTGAACCATTTCAGTGGATACTCTGACAATTCCTGGAGCCTATTTCCCATCAATGTCTTTAGTGCAGTTTGGACTTTTTCCTTCAAATAACACCTCCTGAAATAGTTGAACACTGACTGATTCTTTTGGTGCAGTGACTCTATGTATTGTTTCATCTTTTTTGTTGTTGTTCTTATTTTCCTCTTTTGCCTTTAATCACTATTTCATTATCAAGAAACTTCTTTATATAAGTTCACAAAAATGTATTACAATATCATATTACTGTAATATTATATACCAGAAAATTTATCAAATTTGGGAATACAAAAACACTGGCAGCAACAAAAACAACAGGCCATGTCTACAGCGAGCACATGCAGCACCATGTGATTGGAAGTGTCACCGGAGCACATTGGTGGGGGTGGTGGTGATGTACTGTGGAGTCCGTTCCAACTCACAGTAACCCTGTACAGGGTTTCTGAGGATGAACTCCTTACAGGAGTCCTAGTGTAGCACTGTTGGTTAATGTACTGCACTGCAAAGTTCACTTGAACTGGAAGGCTGGCAGTTCAAGCTCACTAGCTGCTCCTTACAAACCCTAGACAGGGTCTCACCGGGTCAGAACCCAACTCTACGGCACATGTGAATAGTCATCTCTTATACTGTCTAAAGAAGGTATTTGAAATGAACAAATCATTGATTTTGCAGAATTCTATCATGCGTTCTCCAGCATCATTTCTAGCACCAAGGCCATATTTTTCAACTACTGATCCTTCCTCTTTGCTCCCATCCTTTGCATTCCAATCACCAGTAATGATCAATACAACTTGATTGCATGTTTGATCAATTTCAGATTGAAGAAGTTGGTAGAATTCTTCTGTTGCATTCTCACTGGCTTTAGTGGTTGATGCGTAAATTTGAATAATAGTGGTATTAACTGGGCTTCCCTGTAGGCGTATGGATATTATCCTATCACACACAGTGTTGTACCTCATGATTGATTTGGATATGTTCTTTTTGACTATGACTGCAACACCATTCCTCTTCAATTTGTCATTCCCAGCATAGTAAACCATGTGGTTGTCAGATTCAAAATGGCCAATACCAGTCCATTTCAGCTCACTAATGCCTAAGCTATCGATGTTGATGCGTTCCATTTCATTTTTGACAACTTCCAATTTTCCCAAATTCATACTTTGTACATTCCATGTTCTGATTTTCAACGGATGTTTACAGCTGTTTCTCTTCATTTTGAGTTGTGTCCCATCAGCAAATGAACGTCCTGTGGGCTTTTCTCCCACGAGCTTTACTTCATTCGCGTTATCACAGTCAACTCTACTTTGTGGAGGCAGCTCCTCCCCAGTCGCATTTTGAGTGCCTTCCAACCTGAGGGGCTCATTTTCCGGCATTATATCTGACAGTGTTTCTCTGCTAGTCATAAGGTTTTCAGTGACTAAATATTTGCAAGTCGTTCATCACTCTTTCTTCCTAGTCTCTTTGTCTGGAAGCTCATCTGAAACCTGTGCACCATGGGTGACCCTGCAGGTATTTAAAATACTGATGGCATAGCTTTCAGAATCACAGCAACTCACAAGCCACTACAGTATGACAAACTGACAGACGAGTGGTGGCCATTTGGTTTTAAGTGGAAGCTGTCACTCAGAGGAGGAGTGCCGTCAAATGTGGCGGTGGTACACCGTCTCATCTGCTGAGGGGAGCGCGCCATCAGCAACTCCCCGACTCCGATGCAGTGGCTCAAGGGACCAGCGTGGTAGGTTTCCCGGTCAGGGAACCAAATGTTACAGCAGTTTTAGATTCAAGAGTATCACTGCAGCTCTTGATCTGTCATCAAAGAAACCGAGGCCACTCGGAGAGGTGAAGTAGAGTTTCAGATTTTATTAAGCCGGCTGGCTCAGAGGAGATAATTTCTCCAGATTCTGAGTCTGTTTTTCATTCCATTTTTACATGAATTTTTTGAAACTCCTGTGCAGCTTCCTTATAATCTTTTCCATGTAAAGCAATGTTCCTTAATAGCTTACAGGTGATTATGAATTAATTCTAGATTCTTCACAATTCTATGCTACAGAGAAAAGATGCAAGTTCTTGCATTAAATGAACCATTATTCACTTTAGTTTCAGGTTCACATCAACCCATAAGCCACAAAGAACAGAAATAAAAGAAAAGAAGTTCATCGGTATCAAGATAGTCACATCATTAACTTCTGCTTTAGATGGGTAACACACATAGCACAGAAAAGATGGCAGTGGCTGGAAAACATAAACATTCTAATAAATTTAGCTGCTAAAAATTTGTTTATTCTGTAACAACTTTGAAAAGACATTCGACCCTAATAGACATATTTACTTTATATTGACTTTGAGATGGAATCCACATCTCTGAAATAAAATGACAGCTAGAAGAGTTTTCAAATAGGCATCTGTTGTTGAAACTCTCACTAAACTACTGCTCTCATTCATGTGACCAAATGTTAAATATACCTATTCTGATTATAAAACGAAAGCACAACACACACATCTGAGTTTTTATGTATAATGGAGCCCTTAATTAAATACAAAAAGATATCCCTTCTGGAGACATTTTAAAACTGTGATTTTTTTTTTTTTTTAAATGAAGAGGAAGAAAGAAAATAAAAAGGAAAGGCTTCCAAACTGTCTATAAAACTGTTGTCCAAAACAGAGGTCACTAGCCAAATGGGCTACTTAAATTTAAATAAATTAAAGTGAAAAAAAAAATGTTGACTGTAATTCCTCAGGTGCACCAGCCCGATTTCATAGGTGACCATACAGCATCTTTCCATCATCACTGAAATTTTTGGTTTATAACATTTAGAATATGAACTTGGTAATTTGGATTCTGAATAGCAGCTTCAGCATTTAAAGAAATCTTACCTGATGGCCCAGTGAAGAGGAGTTGAATTTAAATCTCCTCCCAGTTGATCTATAACAGCACCTTTTGAAATATAAAACCTGTTAAAAGCAGACACAAATAAAAATAAGATTTCAAATTATTAAATTCACACTGAAAAAGAAAATAGTATCTTTTCTTAGTAATAAATGTGTTCGAAAACAGAAATTTGAGCAATACCACTTCTAACGCCCCTGGATCTACTGAAGTCAGAATGATTCACAGTGTAGTATTAAATAAGCTCCTGCTGAAACATTCTTAGCATGTAAGTAATTACTCCAACTATAATTAGAATGCAACTATAACTCACATACCAAACACTCTACATATTCAACTACCACAATATTCATGAGAGTCTATATTGAAAAAGGTATAGGATTACAAATATTCTATTGCTTAACTTGGAAGTAGATACGTGAAAGATAGCACTTAACAGGTATAAAATGAGAAATACCAATGAATTCTGAAAGTGAATAAAAGTGAGAATGAATTCTAAAAAATAAGTATCAAAAAATAAATTTAACATCTTTCCAAAAAAGGAAATCATTTTGGGTGTTTTGGTCTATTTTGACAACACAGATGTGATGCACCACATAAGGTGACCCTATAAGAGAACTAGACTGGTTTTCTTCTGTGGTTAATGGAAACTAGTATCATTACTTCACGGCTGTACTTACATACTTATAAACAATACATCTGTTTATTTCTACAAAGAGTTTGCCTGCAAGTGCAGGGTATGTTAGAATATTTGAAAGTTAATAAATTTTCTCAAACCTCAGAGATTTTAAATATACAGAATATATGTACACATTTATAAACTTATGTATACATTATATGCTAATGTAAAAAAAAAAAAAAACCGAAGGCTATCAATGGGTAGGCAGCAATGCTTTATGAACAGGAAATATTTGATATACTCCACGTCTACTCAAAACTATTCCATATTTAGTTGTTTATTTTTTTAAAGTTATTCTCCTGATATTACTATGTTGAAACATTTCAATGTTTCTTCTACACTAGATGAAACTTTCTGCTCTACTCAGAAAATATCCTACTTTTCATTTTTAAAAATGTTCAGTTTCACTTCCAGGTTGAGTTTGATTTATACTCTATGATGAACAGATGTGTGTGGTCAAAGGTTTCTGTTGTACTCTTACAAGAGCTCTATAGATGGATCATTTCTCATACTTGCACTTGAAGAAAAAGACAAATGAAGGAGAGGTCTACAATTATAAATATAGGCACATCTCATTTTATTGTACTTCACAGATGTTATACTTTTGCTACAAATTGAAAATTTGTGGCAACCCTGCCTTGAACAAGTCTATTGGTATCTATTCCAACAGCATGTGCTCTTACTTTGTGTCTCTTGTTACATTTTGATAATGCCTACATAATTGTAAACTTTTTCATTACGCTGTTACATGCTTAAAAGACTACAGTATAATATAAATATACCTTTTATATACACTGGGAAACCAAAAAAATTCATGTGCCTCACTTTATTGCAGTATTTGCTTTATTGTGATGCTCTGGAACCAATCCCACAATATCGCCAAGGTATGCCTGTACACAATTTATAATCTTTAATAGACAAATACTATATCTTACTTTACAAGATCCAGTCTGTTGTTAATAGCAGCCCAATGAAGAAGCGACACATTTTCTTTGTCTGGTTGCCTGACATCGTATCCTGCTTCTACCAACTCTTTACAGCGGTCAAAAATCCCATATCTCAAATGAAGAGTGGGGGGAAAGGCATTATAGATACCATTTAAAATCATTTCAAATATCAAAATTCATCTTCTTCTTATCATGTCTTCATGTAATCTGTCTTTCTTTCAGTCAACACAAATACAATCATTAACAAAGACATACACAAAGGAAACATACCAAACCAAACTGCACATATATACCTAATTGATCAGATTCATTCACCTGGGGTGAAATTTGATTTTCTTATATAAACTTTAACACTCAGGTTTGTCCTTCAAAATGTTTTGTCTGATCCCCAGTATGTGCCAGGAATGCATGGTGCCAACTCCTGACTACAATTTTATTCCTGAATCAAATCATATCCATGCAGTCACCTCACAATAGGGATTGAGACTAAAAGCAAACTTGGGATCAATTCAACAAACAAGTATGGCATGGCATAGATACAACAGAGGAAGAAATGGTCAGCCCCTCCTGGAGAAGAAACATGATATATAAGCTAAGTTGCTGAGACTAATGAATGGAGCAAAAGAAACTTCAGGCAGAAGGAATAACATGTACAAAACTCAGAAGTGTGAAACTGCTAGAGTGGGTCAGAGAAATATAAGAAACTTAGCATAGTCAAAGCATAAGAGATGGCATGGCAAGAGATAAGGCTAGAATAACAAGGGTCTTCTCCATGTCAAGCCATGAAATTTAGGTTTTATTATTCAATGAGAAACCAGTGAAGGGCTTTAAAGAGGAAAGTACTCAGATTCTGAGTTTTAAGAAAGATTATATTAGTGGTAGCAAGGAAGATGCTTAGAAAGGGATGAGGCTAGAGACTGAGAGACCAGTTAGGAGGTTATTACAATAAACACAAGCAAGAGGCAATGAGAACCTAAAGTTAGAGAAGGGCAACAGGAATGGAACAAGAAAGATGGATGTGAGAGATAGTTAGGAGGCTGTGCCGTCATTATGTGGCTGACTACCTGACTAAGGAGGAGAAAAGTGACTCCCTATAATGCTATCATTTTTCTAATTTAGAAAAGTAATATTTTTTTCCAACTGGAATTAATAAGTCTCAACTAACCATTTAGCACTTTCTTTGAAATTTATTTCTGCTATGAGGGATCTGAAAGTTTCAATGGGCCTCAATGGGCCTCAAGGGTCAAAATGAGACCGAATGGTAGGACTGTCTCTGTTTCCCACAGTTAGATTTGAATAGCTTCTGCTGGGACAGAAAAACAAAACTGTGTGCATCACAAGCATGCATGTGTTCATAGCATGTTTGGTTTTTAGGCAGAGACACCTGCTTGGTAGTACTAAGTGAAAATATGTGATAATAAATTCTTAATAACAACACACATGCGCTTCATTTCTAAGTGATAATGTTAATATTTTACTGCAAACATTCCCTTTAGTTGAGAAACATATTAGAAGTAAACACATATATACAAACACACACAAATCCTAGCTCTCTTTTGCCTTGACCAAAGTAAACTGAAGACCTCCTCACAACCGCTTGAGAAGGTTCAAGAGTTGAAGGAAACTTTGTAAGATATAAAATGTGAGGGTTTTACTGAGATTTTTCCTTAAATAGAACCCAATGTCTCACATAACAGATTTTTTGGTAACAGAAAAACATTTTAATGTTTCTATGCTAATTAAAGCAAACATCTACCTTAAGAATATGCTTCTTGTTATTAAGTGCTAGCGAGTCAGTTCTGACTCACAGGAACCTTGTATACGGTTTCCAAGGAGTGGCTGGTGAGTTAAACCACTGACCTTGCAGTTCAGTGCTTATCCTACAGTGCCACACCAGGACTCTAAGAATATGCTAGTCTTCATATAAATTAAAAACATAAAAATATTTATACAGTACATAGTAATTCAAACCTTCAAATTATCAATATTTTAAAAACTAATATAATTCATGTGGAATAAACATTGGGCTGCTAACAGCCAGATCAGTGGTTCAAATCCACCAGTCATTCCGTGGAAGAAAGACACTCCCATGTTCCCATAAAGATTTACAGTCACTGAAGCCCAAAGGAACAGCAGTTCTACTCTGTCCTGTTGTTAAATGCTGTTGAGTCAGTTCTGACTCATACAGACTCTGTATAGGGCTTCCAAGGAGTGGCTAATGGGTTTGAACTGCCAGCCTTGTGGTCAGCAGTCCAGTGCTTATCCTACAGCACCAGACCAGGACTCCACTCTATTCTACAGGGTCGCTGTTAGTCAAAATTGACTGGGTGGCAGTGGGTTTGATATATATAGTATGGATAATAGACGTCATTCAGTAGGCCATGGTAAGGTCAATCAGGCTAATTAATCACCAAATATCTCTGCTTTTGATGGAAATTATATCAAGTTACTACAGTAACACTCCTTTCTTTCATACTAATTAGAAGCACTGATTGGCAGATTTAGATTCGGTTACTACAAATAGCAAATAAATTACTAATCAATGTAGTCTGTAGGATAAACACTTTACCACAAGGTTGGTTTGAACTGCAAGGTCAGGGGTTCAAACTCACCAGCCGCTCCTCAGAAATCCCATACAAGGTCGATATGGGTCGGAACTGACTCAACAGCACTTAACAACAACAACAATGTAATCTGAGAGAGAGAATATTTCAAAGTATTTATAGTATCTTATGTGAGGTAGGGTGGATGTTAGTAACCAAGGAGATCCATGATGGGGAAAAAGTTGAGAATAAACGATTTGATGCAGATACCAAAAATGAATTACTTGTTTAAGGAAAATGATGAAATAAAAACAACCACTAAATGTTTCAAGTGGTCAGTGAACATATTTCTATGCTACTGCCTTTCTCCCCAGGAGCCCTGGTAGCATAGTGGGTTACAAGCTGGGCTGCTAACCATAAGGTCAACAGTTCGAAACTACCAGCTCTTCTGTGGTATAACATAGAGGCTTTCTGCTCCTGTAAAGATTTACAGCCTCAGAACCCCTAAACAGGGTTGCTGTGAATCAGAACCAACCAGCACAGAACCACCACCATCACCTTTCTCCCACAGTTCTCAGCATAACTGGCACATACAAAGTACTCTGTTACCAGATATGTGTTAAAAAGTATTCACAAAGTCATGAGCTATGTTTTCTCCATCTATTTTTATAAGACTCAGGATTTGTGTTTCAAATTCAGAAGTTAACTTTAGTGTCATTTTTAATCACTTGCTCACCTAACATGCACTTATGGGGCACCTAATATAGCAAAACCTGCAAAAGCGGGAAGCTGTGTACAGTAGAAACCTAACTGAGAAGGGAAACTCAAGTATCTTCCTCAAAAACAAGTGAGAGAAAAGTGGTAAGATTGTACCCTATCAAAGGTGGAAAACTTGCAAGACCTGGAAAACCAAGGCAGACCTACCAAGTTCTGGTTCTCAGTTTCACTGTGTCAGAAGGAAACTGTGAAAGTACTGCACAGCAGAGGAAAGACATGCTTTTCTAAGAAGTTACAATCTAATGGGAAAGTCTAGTACATAGACAGCTAATGCACACTGTTTTAAGCTCTGATGCTGGTATGACAAACTGGTGTTAGCACTGGTGTTAAGGAACTACCATTTGAAGTGAGGAAGGTATGTACATAGAGTGCCAAAAACTGCGCATACAGTATTATAATCCAACAGAACGTAAGGATAAACATTCGGGAAACTTACTGAGTAGCTTTTACAATGTCACAGTTATTAGAGTCCTCTATAAGAGGAAGAATTTCTTTCGCCTTGGCAACTTCTTTGTTCTCATGTGCACCGATGCCATGCCGACCAAATCCTGAGGGGTAAGATCCGTGGCTGTGATTCCTGCACTGGAAAGTAAGAGTAATTTGACAAAGCACAGTAATAACATCAACATCCCATCCAATTACATAATGAAGCATTTGTTACTACCAATAATAGTTACAGTACTAAATTATACTTTTTTGGGTCTTAGAAATTTATCCTAAGGAAGATTATCTTAATTCTGTTCACTAGAAAAGATACTTCATAAATGGGCATCAGCAGAAAAGGACTACACACAGACCTTGTCTGTACTAGGTGGAGGATCATAGCTATTCACATGGTAGGAAAGTTGCCAGACCCCTGCTTTGTGGAATTGTGCAGGCTCCCCCTAAAGAAACAACCACACACACACAATGAGTCACACTAATCTCATCCCTTCCCCCCTGAGTATGGGCAGAACCTGTGACTTGATTGTAATATGGCAAAAGTGATGACACAATAACTCCCATGATCATGTAATGTTATGTAAGATCCTGTCTTTGAGGATAGCACAGGACTGGGCAGTGTTTCATTCTGTTGCATGTAGGGTCTGAGTCGGAAATGACCAGTTGTTGTTGTTGACTGCCATCGAGTCAGTTCCAACCAACAGCGACCCTGTATAGGGATTCCAAGGAGTGGCTGGTGAGATTGAACCACTGACCTTGTGGTTCAAACTGACTTTGCAGTCCAGTGCGTTCATCCACAGCACCACGCCAGGACCCCGTGACACTGAACAGTGGCACCTAACAGTAACAATGAGATGGCTACATGGAAAGAAACTGTGTGGGTGCCTCGAGGAGTAAAAGTGGTCACCAGCTGACAGTCAGCAAGAAAATGGGCCTCTTTACTCTGTCTCCCATAAAATTAGCTGAAGAATGGAGAAAATTTTTATTGTTTTAGCCAATCATCCCAAATATTTGTTCTAGCAATTTTTCCTTGAATTGCCTAACCTTCCCATCAAGACAGTTTGTGGGTTAATGCACTGGACTACAAAGTCAGTTTGAACCACAAGGTTGGTGGTTCAAGCTCACCAGCTGCTCCTCAGAAACCTTATACAGGGTCACTACGGGTCAGAACCAACTCAACGGCACTTAAAACAACATCTTAAGGGACACTGAGCTTAATAATGATAATTATTATAATACTTTTCATCTTTAAGATGTTTGAACTGGTAATTACAGTGTAGTGGATTATGAGCTGAGCTGTTACCCCAAAGTTTAGTAGTTCTAATCTACCAGCTGCTCCGAAGGAGAAAGATGAGGCTTTCGCTCCTATGAAGACTTACAACCTCGGAAACCCTATTCAGGGTCACTATGAGTCAGACTGACTCCACAGCACATAACCACCACCAGCACCATTGGTGCGGCGCTGCAGGATAATGCACTGGACCACAAAGTCAATTTGAACCACAGGCCGACAATTCAAATCCACCAGCTACTTCTCAGAAACCCTATTCAGGGTCACTATGAGTCAGACTGACTCCACAGCACATAACCACCACCAGCACCATTGGTGCGGCGCTGCAGGATAATGCACTGGACCACAAAGTCAATTTGAACCACAGGCCGACAATTCAAATCCACCAGCTACTTCTCAGAAACCCTATGCAGGGTCACCATGAGTTGGAACCGACTCGATGGCACTTAACAGCAAAAATACTTGCATGTGTAGAAAGAATGTCTAAGAGACGCAATCAACTGGAGTTGAAACAGATTTTACACTAAGTCTAAAGCACTTTAAAAACATTTTCTGGGAGTTGTTGTTGTTGTTGTTAAGTGTTGTCAAGTCGGTTTTGACTCATAGCGACCCTGTACAGGGTTTCCGAGACTGTAAATCTTTACGGAAGCAGAAAGCCTCATCTTTCTCCCATGGAACAGCTGGTAGTTTCGAACTGCTGACCTTGTGGTTCGCAGTCCGATTCATAACCAAAATGTTAAGTCTACAATACGAATTTTCCGTTTAATACTTTTGTACTTTTAACCACCTCTTAAATGTTTATGGTTTCAAGTTTCCTTATTCTTACTTTATATTTTCTCTTGTGTGGTATCTGGTAGAATTCCCACCTTCAAATGTCTTAGTTACATTTGACCTTTTGGAAATATTATATTCTCAGCTCATGTAACTCAATTCTACACTTTCTGAGATTCTGATTAGTTTCATGAAATCTACAAAACAATTTAGAAAAAACTGACATCTCTACAACACTTAGTCTTACAACTCATGACCAGGGCACACCCCTCTATCAATTCCTCTATTTTCTAGGTTTACAGGCAGACCTCGGAGATACTGCTAATTTGATTCCAGACCACTGCAATCAAATGAGTATCACAGTAAAGTGTAAACGTAACTTCTATATGCACAGGGGAACCAAAACACTGATTGAGAGTATACAACAGCATTATGAGAAAGTTTGAAACACTGTGAGAGTTACCAAAATGTGACACAGACATGAAGTGAAGACATGTGGCTGAAAAATGGAACAGTAGGCTTGTACAACACAGGGTTTCCACAAACCTCTCATTTTAAAGGTTTAAAACAATGTAAAATCTATAAAGCACACCAGAGCAAAGTAGAATACAACAAAGTGTGCCTATATGCACAGAAGTATTACACAGCTTGCTTGTAGGTAGTTTATGCGTTTTATGCTGCTATAAACGATTTTTTTTAATTACCTTCTAATTGTTTGTTGTTGGTATATAAATATAACTGATGTCTGCTCTGAGGTATTTCAGATGTCCTTTTTCTCAGATTAAGGAAGTTCCCGTCTGCTTCACATTTGCTAAGGGCTACATTTATATCATGTATGATGTTGAAATTATTGAATAGTATTTACACATTCTTAAAAAAGGAAGGAAAGAAAACAAGGCCCTCAAGGCCGTGTACTTTACAGTTAGCAGGATCTGAATTCTTCCACTTACCGTGTGAGCTTAGAAGAGGAGTGCAAGCTCCAGAGAGAGGAAGAGCTCGGTCTTCACCTTGATTTCAACCCTGAGCAGAGGACCCAGATAAGCTGTGCCTGGACTCCTCAGGAACAGAAACTATGGGGATAACTGGATATTATCTAAGCTATTATATTTGGGGTAATTTGTCATACAGCAATTGATAATATAGAAGTGATTACAAACACTCCACTGCCAACACTGTTCCATCAGCTAAATCAACAAATGTCATATTCAGACCACCACTAAAAGAAGCACCAAATGGCAAGCTTAAAACTTCTTTTTTAAAGAAAATCTTAGATTTGTCAGGTTCAAATTGATTGAGTAGATCACCAAGCCTTGGATAGCTTTGAACCTCCAACTTTTTGGTTAACAGCTAAGCTGATAACTGAAAGTTCCCTAAAATATAACACACCATGTGCACCACCGAAGGACTCCAGAACCACTCAACCAACAGTTGTGGAATCAATCCAGTTCACGTCAACCCCATGTGTCTCAGAGTAAAACTGTACTCCATAGGATGTTCAATGGTGAGTTCTTGGGAAGGATTTTTCTTCCGCGGCACCTGAGTGGACTCAAATCTCCAATGTTTTGGTTAGCAGCCAAGCATGTTAATTGTCTGTACCACCCAGAAACTCTGTTGTTAGATGTCATCGAGTCAATTTTCAACTCATAGTGAATTGAAACTGCCCAATAGGCTTTGTAACACAGTAGAACTGCCCCCATAGGGTTTCTAAGGCTGAGCACTGAGCTGCGAAAAACAAGGCTGGCGGTTCAAGCCCACCAGCCACTCTATGGGGAAAAGATGAAACTTTCTGCTCCTGTGAAGATTTAAAGCTTTGGGAACCCTGTACACGATCACTGTGAATCAGAACTGACTCAACAGCACCTGACAACAACAACTAATTTTAAAAGAAAGGAGTCACTGGTAGCACAAGGGCTAAGCATGTGGACTGCTAACCACAAGGCCATCAGTTCAAACCCATCAGCAACTCAGTGGAAGATGAGGCTATCTGCTCCTGAAAAAGTTTACAGTCTAGGAAACCCTATGAAGCAGTTCTACTTTGTCACATAGGGTTGCTATGAGTCGGCAGTAGGTTAATGTGTAAATTTTAACAGAAATATCCCTTCCAAGATGAAGAAGTGGCTTTAAATAACTCCTACAAAGAAATCATGAATCAAGATAGTAATAGTGACACAACCACAAGCAAATAAGAAAATGACAAGAGTACATTTCTATTTATAGCAAGACCTCATTCCTCACTGAAGTGAAAACAAAAAGAATCTAATCCAAGCTGACAAAAATTTGACCCTCCTCTAAAAACATTCAAATTTGTCAAAAAGGCTAATTTAGAATAGATTTACATGCACTTTCTTTAGTTCTAAACCTTGCCATACGTATATACTGAACTATTAAGTAAAAAGTGTAATTTAGAACTATATTGTTAGAGCTTACAATAGCACACTGCATGACCATATGAATTTGTCAGTTGGCTTCTGTCCCCAGCCCCTATGTTCATATAGAGAGGACCTAACATGTCAATTGTCTGTGAAGAACTAGGGTCAGGAAAAGGAGGGCAAGAACAGGTCTTGTTGTCAGGTGCCAT
>NW_006408601.1:9666545-9667579 GCF_000296735.1 Chrysochloris asiatica | reverse complement strand
TATTCTGTGTGTGGAGGGTATGGGACTTATTCCCTCTTTTGAGCTACTGCTTCCATAGGTGTAGGTCAAGTTCATCAAACTGTATGAGAATATATATATATACATATATATATTTCCCCGCCCCCCTCTTCTTTTTACTTCTGGTTGAGCTCCTGGATCCTACTCTTTACTCTACATTTGTAAGGGGTGCAAGCTCAAAACTGGTTTACTGATAGGAGTTCGAAAAGGTTTGGAAACCACAGTTCTAAATGATCTCCTTTAGTCTAGATATAGCTACCTCCCAAAATTTTACCACAGAGCTGCAAGGAAGAAAGTCACTGACTTGCGTTAGAGGAGGTTAACTTTGACTGGAGACAATCAGGTAAACATCTTTAAGGAAAACAATCATACATTCCCATCAGAGTCTTGGTTTTATATATATATCCTTTCTATAAGTTACTCTCTAGTTATTGAAAACACCACATACTTTTAAGTATTCTCTAGTTTCATTTTTATGATGTCAGGATATAGGCTCCTTGAGAGCAAGGACAATGTCACGGGTTTCCTGTTGGCTGAAGGATGGTGGCTAATCATCTACCGTAGTTTTGGCTTCAGTTTCTATCATTATAAAATGAAAGGGGCAGATCAATAGAGCTAAATAAAGTTCTTTCCGACTCCATGCTACATGTTCCTTAGAGGATCTATTACTATTATTAAATAAATAGGCTTTATGCATTTTGGTGCTTAACTGCTACATGCTACCTACAATGTTAAGGAAACAAAATACACTAAGCATATTCTCATGAAGCAAGCAATCTCATAAGACTTTTCATGAATTATTCTCAGGAAAATGTAAACAGCAACTACTCTGGACTAACCACAGTATTAGGCATTGGAGATAAAAGATGAATAAGAGCAGGCGCGAGAAGACCACAGCGCTAAGTCCATTCTTGGGGGTGTTGGAGCTGTCGGCTGAGAGGAGTGGCCACAACTGTTTGAATATCCACATTTCCTTTCCTGTTGGCTGCACTTCTTCCAAAACAGATCTATTGGTT
>NW_006408601.1:9643864-9665124 GCF_000296735.1 Chrysochloris asiatica | reverse complement strand
TTACAGGCCTATAATTTGTAATTAGTCTTTGAAGGAAAAAATGTAAATAGGTATTTGTAACATGAGAATTTCTCTCTAAAGCAGGGCTTAAATTTGGGGGGAAAAGCTTGACAGACTTTATCAAGTGAATTCAGATTTACCTCAGTGCCAAGAATTATGTTTAGATAGGGAAAAAAAAGGAACTTACTTTGATCTCAGGTAGAAAAATAGATTGCTTTGAGTTTTATATAACTTTAGGTTTGGTTTTTTTTAAGCTAGAATTTATTCTGTTTAACTAAAAGTGATTTGGAAAATTATGCTTTTGGTTTAATTATTCATGATTGTGTCATTCTCTCAGTGTTGTATATTGAACCATATCCAGGATAACATTTATTTAGATCCTAATCAGTGTTAGGAGAATCTGATTCATACCTGTTACTTTTATTTAAAAACTAATATCTACATATTTCAAAGCTATTATAATATATAGATTGGTGTGGCCAATAATCACTGCTTAATCTTTATAATTAAATTTTGTAACTAACCAATGGAATTGTTGTTTCAAATAGCTAATGTGATTTTGTGACTATTATTTTGAGGGCAACAATTTAATCACTTATTTAACAAGTTGAATAAAGCAAAGGTCCCTAAATAAAGAAACACTCCAATTTAAAAAAAAAAAGATGAATAAGACATAGTTCCTCCCTCAATCCATTCACTCACTCACTCATTCATTCATCAAACCTTTATCCTGTGTCTACTATGTGCCAGGTGCTGTTCTCGACACAGGGATACGGCAGAGAACACAACAAACAAGGTCCACAGTTTTTAAGGAGTTTACATTCCAGGTAGGGAGATAATCTCTTTTCCATCCTAGTCAGACCTTGGACTGAAGAATCGGTGGACTTCAGGTGACAGCAAACAATCAAAGATCACAATCAAGAGCTGAGGAGCAAGAAAAGAGCTCTGCATCCCAAATTCCAAGACCTGGCCTTCGTCCCTCACTTGTTGGGGACCTCTGAAAAACAGCTTATTATCTCTTGAGTCTCAATTTCATCTGACAAGTAAAAGTGTTCAAGCTAAGTCATGATTCTTAACCTTCCTAAGGTCATGGTACTTTCTGAAAATGTTATCAAAGCTAAGGCCACTCTACTTAGATAAATGCGTATATGCACCTACAAACTAAATTTTACAGATAACGTCCAAAGTGTCCACCACCCATATAAGCTTATCCTGAAGACCAGCTGAAGAATTTCTGAGCTAGATAATACATCAAAGAGTCTTCCATCTCCAAGTATTCTGATTCCTTCCCATTTACCTGGCCTGGTCTTTCTAGGATTTCCAGTCTACAACTCCCTCAAGATATGATGGTATCATAAAAAATTATATATATATATAATATATATTTTTTTTTTTTTTTAATTAAGATATTTTTATATTGAACCCCTAAGACAATAGACCTTAGCCATCCTTCAGGTCTGGAATCGAACTAATGCCCATGGGTCAATTTTCATCCAAACAATGGACAAGTCAGTAAGGGAAACACCACCACTAGGGAGGTCAGCACTCCTTGGAGTAATCAACCATTTACCCAAGAAGGCTTAGGAAAGAAAAAGGAATGGAAACAGGAAATACAGGGATGAAGTGGAATGTTGTTGTTGTTAAGTGCTGTCAAGTCGGTTCTGACCCATAGCTACACTACATAGGGTTTCCGAGAAGCAGCTGGTGAGCTTGAACTGCTGACCTTGCGGTTCAAATGGCTTTGAAGTCTGACGCATTAGCCCACAGCGCCACACCAGGACTCCATAAGTAAAGTTATATTGTGGGAACTGTAGTCAATAACATGTAACAAAATGTGTACGAATTATTGAATGGAAACTGATGTTTTGTAGACCTTCACCCAAGTAACAATAAGAAGTTTAAAAAATTAAGATGTATATGTTGTTGTTGTTGTTGTTGTTGTTATGTGCCGTGGAGTCGGTTCCGACTCATAGCGACCCTGTACAGGGTTTCCAAGGCTGTAAATCTTTACGGGAGCAGAAAGCTTCATCTTTCTCCCACAGAACAGCTGGTAGTTTCGAACTGCTGGACCTTGCGGTTCGCAGCCCAATTCATAACCACTACGCTACCAGAGCTCCTTAAGATGTATATGAGGGGACTTCAAAAAGTTCATTTAAAAACTGAATTCAGATTTAATGGGACATGGTGGCTCTGTAGGATAAGCACTGGACTATGAGACACAAGGTCAATGGTTTAAGCCCAACAGCAGTTTCTGCAAGAGAAAGATAAGACTATCTCCTCCTGCAAAAATGTACAACCTTGGAAGCCCTATACAGGGTCACTATGAGTCAGAACGGACTTGACAGCATTGACAACATATGCATGTCATAGACAGATGATGACAGATGGATAGAGAGAGAGAAAGAAAAAGAGATCCCTGGGGGAGACGGTGTTCAGCTAGATACACAGAAAGAGTTGTGTACCTTACTGATGACCCTACTCCCCAGGGGAAAAGAAAAAGCAAAATAACATACTAAGAAAATTAAACAAAATACAAATGGATACTTGATGCTTCTCCCATCAAGATACAAGGACCGATGTGCCTGCTTCTTGGATCTGGGTTTGGATCTGTTCCATCAATAGAACACTGAAGAAGTGCTGCTATACCAGTTGGCTGGCCCAGGCCTTGTAAACTGGCAGCTTCTTCTTCCTACCTCTTGAGATGCTCAATCATGGAACACACACACCAGACAACATCCTGTGCAGAAGCCCAGGCCACATGGAGGTGTCCCTGCAGAAAGTCGGCATCAACTACCAAGAAATGTTGAGTGGAGACCCCTTCAGATGATATCAACCCCAGCTGTTGGGTCACCCCCAAATTAAGAGTTTTTCCAGCTCTAGAAATGGCAGAGCAGAAACAAACCATCCATTGCTGAGCATGCCCTGTCCAAATTCCTGACCTACTGAATCCATGAGGCTAACAACTGCTATTTCACACCACTCCAGTTTTGTTTTTTTTTGGGGGGGGGTTGTTTTTGGGTTTTTTTGGTGGTGGGTTGTTATATAGCAATAGATAACAGTAACATCTTTAGGTTATAGAAGATCCTTAATGTTTTACTCAGTGATAGCATGAGTCAAGTAATTTTTTTAAATAATAAAAATTTTATTATTCCAACCATCCATTGGAAATCCTATACAATGTTGCTATGAGTCGAAACCGACTCAAAGGCACTTAACAACAACAGCAAGTGAAGTTCAGTGTGTATTACTTTCAGAGAAAATGAAGATCATGAAAATTAGACTCAAATTCAGGGTCACTCTCCTGCCAGATTATAAAATTTAAAATAATAATAATAATAAAAGAGACCTCACAGATTACAATTAAAATTTCTCATGACATTAGCATAGCACCAGAGTTGTGTACAAGTTCATTCATTCAACAAGTACCCATTTGCACCAGGCATTGTTCTAGTTGCTAGATACACAACCTTCAACATAACAGATAAAAATCACTGTCCTCACAGCACTTACATTCAGTGCAGAGGAAGACACAATACACCAGACAGATAATATGTTAAATGGCATTAAGTGCTAAGGAGAAATATGAGTATAAACATGGGGAAGGGAGTTAGGGAGTGGTGCTGATAACAGTGATGATGGGGCATGCCTCGTAGAGGTCAAGTTGTGTCAAGACTTTATTGTTATTGTTGCTTCTGTTAAGTGCTTTTGAGTTGATTCCGAAACACAGCGACCATGCATAAAGTTTCTAAGGAGCAGCTGGTGAGTCTGAACTGCCAATCTCGAGGTTCAAACTGACGGAGCAGTGTAGAGATGATCTTACAGAGTCAGAGGTGGGAAATAAGCCATGTGGGTATATCAGGAAAGAGCATTCCCAGGCAGAAGGAAGAGCAAGTTCCTGAGGCCAGCTGACTGAGGGAACAAGAGAGTAGTAAAAGATGAGGTCAGAGAGGAAATCGATGGCCAGATAGTAAAGGCAATTTCTGACAAAAGCCCACTAGTACTGGATTTAGGATTAGGAGAATCAAAGTCAAAGAAAAGAAGAATGCTTTTGTATGTTTTGCTCATAGAATTACCTCCAGAGCCTAGAACAAGTGATGGTTGTTAAATGCTGTCAAGTTGGTTCTGACTCATAGCAACCCTGTATAGGGTTTCCGAGGAGTGGCTGGTGGTTCAAACCAACCTTGAGGTCACGTGCTTACCCTACAGCACCATACCAGGACTCCAGAACGGGAACTAACACTTAACAAACACTCAAAATAAATGTGTTGAATAAACAAATGAGGCTCTGTTACTTAGTAGCTATCTGACTTAGTAAGTGACTTCAATTTTTTCTTGAACCTCAATTTTCTGACAGTTAAAATTCAAATAATCCCTACCTACCTCACAGGATCATAGCGAGACTCAAAACTGCAGGTCTTCACATGATAATTGAAAAAATGAGCAACAGCAGTTCTTATTAACAATAATGGTCTCCCTCCATGTGATCCCTGCCCTTGTCCTACTAATGTCAGCTTCCAAATCACTCTCTCCCTCCATTTGTCAGGGAACTGGAAGGGTTGTCTTCTCTTCAGCAAGAGGGGGTGAACTTTTAGCACTTGAAGCCTCCTGCAAATGAGTGGCAGTCAGTAAGAGACTATAGTCACTCCTACCAACATTTCCTAGAGGCTCTCTGAGAAAAAGAATGAGGCAGTTTCCATGGGAAGATTCTACACCCATGTGTAAAATCTAGTCAACCTGCAAGTCATTTTTTCCCCTGCCAAATGCAACAACACCTAGACACTTCCCCACACATGTTGTTCCTCATTTAAACCCACACCAAACTACCCAAAGAAAAAAAGGTGGGGGTAAGAACAGACATTCACGATTGGAAACATTTTTTAAAGGGTAACTAATTAAATCATCTCAAACACTGCCTGAATCCCATAAGGGATACAAAATTTACCACCTACCAAAGAAGCTCAGTGCTCCTGGAGACAGCTTCAGTTTTCTCATTTGTAAATAGGGATAATTTCTTCTTCTTAAGGAGGTTTCAGTTATGGAATAAAATAATGCATATGAAAGCATCTGGTATGTGCTAAGCACTCATTATATTGTAACTAAATCTGGAAAATCTTCATTTATTCAATAAATATTAAATGAACACCTACCATCTGCCAGTCAGTGTTACTAGGCATTGAGAAAGAACCTGAACAAAAAAAGAGAAAAACCTAGTTCTCTTCTCTAAGTCCTCCATTGGAACGGTATAGGAGACTTGGATGCACGAATACCTCTTCCACATTGAGATTTTGCAAGTAGCTGTCACGTTCCTCACTTTTCACACTTCCTTCTCTTTGCCTAAGGAGCCCTGGTGATGCCGTGGTTAAGCGCTGGGCTTCTAACCGAAAGATCGGCAGTTTGAACTCTGGCTCAGCGAGAGAAAAACGTGGCAGCCCGTTTCGGTAAAGATGTACAGCCTTGGGAACCCTACTATGTATGGGACAGCTCTACTCTGTCCTACAGAGTCGCTATGAGTCGGAACCCACTCGACAGCAACGGTTGTTTGCTTTGTTGTTGTCTGGTCTGAACAGCGTGTGAGAGCCAGCACTAAGACGGCAATGGGTTGGGAGAAGGAGGGACCCAAAGCACCTCCGCCAAAAACAGGCATCAACAGGACCGCTCAGACTCCAGGCCAAGGTCAAGATGGACTGGTCCAACTCAGGTGTGTCACCTGACACCTTCCCCCTCCCCAGGCCCACAGCGGTCCCTGCCGGGCACAGGGGGTCCCTGCCCCAGAGGGCGCCCTGGCTGGGGAAACGAGGCTGGAGAACCGGCTGGGGACTTTGCCCCATCTATCTTTGTATTTTCTTCCGGTCGCCTCCTAGAGAATCCCCAGCATCTTTCTAGATGTTTCCAGGTTCCCGCCTCCCGGGCCCGGGTCCCAGCGTCCCCAGAGGCCCCTCTGGGAGCAGCCTTACACCCACGCCCTCCTTCTCCCCACAGCCTACGCAGCACTCCAGGCCCCAAGGACTGCGGCCTTCTGCACTCACCTGTGAGCCCAGTCCCGGCCCCTCCATTTCCTCAGGTGCCCTCAGCAGCGGTGGCAACTCGGCAGAGTGGCGCCGTACCCCGCTCGCAAGGCCGCCTCTACCTCTACTTCCTGCTTGCAGCCCCGCCTCCTCCTCCAAGGTCTCCCACCCCACCCCCCTTCTCTTGAGCCTGGCGCAGTCAATCCACTTCGGAAAAACCAATCCCCGCCCCTCCCTTTGGTCGGGGGCGGGCCTTTCACGCCTCTGGGGCTGCTAACCCGTAGCAGCCTGCCTGCTGGATGTTCGCGTAGCCTCACCACTGGACTGTGCACTCGCATCTGCCCCCGCCCAAGTATAGGACAAGGCTGCTATTCCAACATCAACTGATATATATTAAGAGCAAATCTGGACTTGGCTACTTGCAAGATGACCTTGTAAAAGTCTTCCTTTACTTCAGAATCTGATTCTGTGAAATGGGGGTAATTACAGGGCCTACTTCCCAGAATTGTCAAGAAGATTAAGTGAGGAAAAAAACATGTAAAGACCGGCAGTCAAAAGTGACAAAACCAGATCAACGGTTGCTAAGTGCCAACTCATAGCGACCCTGTATTGGGTTTCCAAGGAACAGCTGGTGAGCTTGAACCACGGATCTTTCAATTCAAACTGACCGTTCAGTCCAGCACATTAAGCCACAGAGCCACATCAGGAGTCCAACAAATCAATAAATGTTGGCTACTAAAATATTTGCCTCAATGATCCTGGGCAAATCACACCATCATCTAGAGTTCTGTTTCCTCAAACAAAACTATATAAATATAAAGACTTCGCATTTTTCAGCAGAAAATAGAATTACAAGATAATGGAATTTCCCCATAAGCCTTTTGAAACGTATATGTTGTTGTTGTTAAGTGTTATCAAGTCTGTTCTGACTAATAGTGACCCTGTATAGGATAGGGTTTCCCAGGAGCTGCTGGTGACTTTGAACTGCCAACTTTATATATATATAGTTGTTAAGTGCCGTTGAGTCGGTTCCGACCCATAGCGACCCTGTCTGTATAGGGTTTCTGAGGAGCAGCTGCTGAGTTTGAACCAGCAACCGAATGGCTTTGCAATCTGGCTCATTAACCCACAGCTCCACATATATAGATATATGGTGGTGGTGATTATGTGTCGTGGAGTCAGTTCTGAATCATAGCAACCCTGTACAGGGTTCCAAGGATGTAAATCTTTATGGGAGCAGAAAACCTCATCTTTCTCCTGCGAAACAGCTGCTAGTTTCAAACTGCTGACCTTGCGGCTCGCAGCCCAATTCATAACCACTATGCTACCGAAGCTCCTTATATAGATATATATCCATTTGTTGTGTGGGATCCAATTGGTTCTGGCTCATAACAACCATGTATAAGATTTTCAACAGTAGCTGGTGAATTTGAACTGCTGATCTTTGGTTAGCAATCCAGTGCTGATCCTAAAGTGTCACACCAGAGCTCATACATGTATGTATGTATGTATTTCCATATGTATGGAGTCCTGATGTGGCGCTAGAGGATAATGTGCTCGACTGAAAGGTCTATATATGTATATGTTGTTGTTTTTGTGCCATCCAGTCAGTTCTGACTCATAGTGACCTTGTATAGGGTTTCCAAACTGTGGCTATTAGGTTGGAACCACCAACCTTGTAGTAAGCAGTCCATGTAGTAAGCGACATGCCAAGATACTCTATAAACACACAATCACACACACACACACATATATACATATATATATGTAGAGAGAGAGTCCTGGTATGGTACTGAAAAATAAGTATGGACTGCTAACCACAGGTTGGCAGCTCAAACCCACCTATACAGGGTCATTATGAGTCGGAACCAACTCAGCCACACACAACAAATACGCACACATATACAGATTGTTGCCGAGTGCTATTGAGTCAGGGTATGATTCTATAAGATAAACACTTAACTGTTAACCGCACGGTTGGCAGTTCAAACCCACCAGCTGCTCCTCAGAAATCCTATAAAGGGTCTCTGTGAGTCAACAGAACTTAGCAGCAGCAACAATGTATTGTTGGATTTCCCCACACACTTTCGTGGGCTTCACTGTGGAAGCTGGTGTCCATAGTTCTGGCCAGATGGAAAGGTTGTGAATATCGGACAAGACGTGGTTTCTGTCCTTGCAGAGTACCACTGGAGCAACTAACCTTTCCTGTCTCAGCTCCAAGAAAATCTTGGGGGTTTTCTGTCCCATCACTGAACACATTCTTTGCAATTATTCTTTTGTGTGTCTATTGCCAAAGTGAACTGGATTGCACTATTTTAAAAAAGAACAGAAAATATTATGGTTCCACTGTGGGCCTGGGAAAGGGGAAGGTAGATGGTCAGCGCTGGGATTGGTGTCAGGTGACACACCTGAGTTGGACCAGTCCATCTTGACCATGGCCTGCAGTCTGAGCGATTCTACTGATTCCTCTATTTTTGCAGAGGCACCTAGACCCTCGCCTTCCCCCAGCCCATCCCTGTTTTAGTACTGGCTCCCACATCTTATCTATTCCTTAGAAGAACTGGGCCTTTTATTTTTTAGGCTAGAAACAAAACAAAGAAACGAAAAGAAAAAAAAAATCAGTGTTGGCCAGTCTTTTTCTAATTATAGTGATCCTACAGAACACAGTGGAACTGCCTCATAGGGTTTCCAAGTCTATAAATCTTTACAGAAGCAGACTGCCACATCTTTCTCCCACACGAGAGGTTGGTGAGTGCATATCACCAACCTTTTGGTTAGCAGTCCCATGCTTGACCACTGTGCTCCCTTATCCTACAAAAACACTATTGTTGTTAAGTGCCATTGAATCTGTTCCTACTCATAGTGACCCTGTATAGGGTCTCCAAGGAGATTAAAAATGTGTCTAAATTGGTGACTGAGGTCTCAAACATTCGGAAGCAGCCACCTAAGATAACAACTAGTGGTCTTTTCCTCTCTAGAGCAAAGAAGTATAAAGAAAATCAAAGACGCAAGAAAACAATTCGTCCAAAGGACAAATGGAGTATGTGAACCACAGTTTCTATTATCCTGATACTACAAGAACTACATGATGCCTGGTTACCATTATTATCTGCTCTGGCTAGGATCACAACAGAAGATCTAGTACAAAGTGGTAAAAAAAATGTAGAATAAAATTCAAAATCTTACAAATAATTGGACTTACCAATCTGACAGAGTTTGGTGGAACCCCCAAGACTGTGATCCTTAGATACCCCTCAAACCTGAATTGAACCTGCCCTTGGAGACTATACACGTGGACCTTGACAGATGAACAATATAGGGATGATACAATGGAGAAAATATCATCAGTCAAAACACGGCCACAGTCAACCGTAGAATGGATCATCAGTTGCTCATACGCAAGTTGAGGTTGAAACTGAAGACAATTAAAGCAAATTCACAAGATTCAAAATATGTTCTTCAGTATATTCTTCCTAAATTTAGAGACCATTTCAGGAACAGATTTGACACATTGAACACTAATAACTGAAGACCAGAAAAGTTGTGGGATAGCATCAAAAACATTACACGTGAAGAAAACAAAAGGTCATCAAAAGGACAAGAAAGAAAGAAAAAAGACAAAGTAGATGTCAGAAGAGACTCTGAAACTTGCTCTTGGTTACATAGTTCCTATTAAGTGCCAGTGAGTTGGTTGCAACTCATAGTTACCCTATATAGGTTCTTCTACGAGTAGCAGCTGGATTTGACCCACCAACTTTGCAGTTCGCAGTCCAGTGATTATCCTACAGCCCCACAGAATATAGTAGTTAAAGTCAATGGAAGAAATAATGAATTAAAAGAGCTGGACAGAAAATTCCAAAGTCCACCTTGAGAAAACAAAACAAAGTATTTAATTATAATGCAAAGACCTGGAGTTAGAAAACCACAGGGAAAAACATACATTTCTCAGGCTGAAAGAACTGAAGAAAAAAATCCAATCCTCAACTTGAAGTTGTGAAGGATCCTATGGGCAAATAATGAATGATACGGGAAGCATCAAAAGAAGATGGTAGAAATACACAGTCACTGTACCAAAAAGAACTGATTGACATTCAACTATTTCAGAAGTTAGTCTTTGATCAAGAACTGATAACACTGAAGGTAGACATCTAAGCTGCACTCAAGACATTAGCTAAAAACAAGACTCCAGGGTTTGACAAATACCAATTGCAACCTTTTGACAAACTGATGCAGTACTGGAAGCACTCACTAATCTACGCCAAGCAATTTGGAGGCTAGCTACCTGGCCAGCCAACTGAAAGAGATCCATATTTGTGCCCATTCCAAAGAAAGGTGACCCAACAGAATACAGAAATTATCAAACAATATCATTAACATCACACACAAGTAAAATATTTATGGAGATAATTCAAAAACAGTTTCAGTAGCACATTAACAGGGAGCTGTCAGAAATTCAAGTTGGATTCAGGAGAGGAGGTAGAAAGAGTGATATCATTTCTGACATCATATGGATCTTGACTGAAGGCAGAGAATACCAGAAAGATGTTCACTTGTGTTCTCTTGACTACTCAAAGTCATTCTGCTGTGTGGATCATAACAAATTATGGATAGCATTGTGAACAATGGAAATTCCAGATGCTTCATTGTGCTCATGAGGAACCAGTACTTAGAAAAGAAGACATTAGAACAGATCAAGGGGTTACTGAATGGTTTAAAATCAGGAAAAAATGTGTGCCACAGTTGTATCCTTTCACCATATTTATTCATTCTGTATACTGAGCAAATAATCTGCTAAACTGGATTATATGAAGAAGGCCATGGCATCAGAATTGGAGAAAGACTCATTAACAACCTGTGATATGTAGATGACATAACCTCACTTGCTGAAGGCATTGAAGACTTGAGGCACTTGCTGATGAATATAAAAGAATACAGCCTTCAGTATGGATTGCAACACAATATAAAGAAAATAAAAATCCTCACCACCGGACCAATAAACAACATCCTGAAAAATGGAGAAAAGACTGAAGTTGTCAAGGACTTCATTTTACTTGGATCCACGATCAATGCTCATGGAAGCAGCAGTCAAGAAGTCAAATGACATATTGCACGGGGCAAATCTGTTGCACAAGAACTCTTTAGAATATTATACAGCAAAGATGTCTCTTTGAGGACTAAGGTGTGCCTGACTCAAGCCATGGTATTTTTAATAGTCTCATATGAATATGAAAGCTGGATAATGAATATAGAGAGAATACAGAAAAGAATTGATACATTTAAATTGTGGTATTGAAATATTGAAAGTATCATGGACTGCCAGAAGAACAAACAAATCTGTCTTGGAAGAAGTTTAGCCAGAATGCTCCTTAGAAAAGAGGAGGGCAAGACTTCATCTCATGTATATTTTGGCAGTGTTATATGGAAAGAGACATCATACTTGGTAGAGAACAGAAAAATGAGATGGACTGACACAGTGGCTGCAATGATGGGCTCAAATCTAACAACAATTGTGAGGATGGTACAGGACTAGACAGCGTTCTGCTGTGTTGTATATAGAGTCACTATGAGTTAGAATTGATTCAATGGCGTCTAAACAACAACAGTAATATAAAACAAACACTGGTTAGAAACATGCTCCTCAGAACAATCAACAATAGGAGACCAAAAGGGCAGCATCTGCCCCAAAACAAACTTCAGAAGGCAGGAAGAGTTGTAAAGAAGGGTGAAGGGAAAAAGGGAACTCAGAGATGAAGTGAGAAGAGTGCTGTCACATCAAAGGGATTATATCTAATGTCATTAATGCCACAAAATGTTTATAAATTGTTGCATGGAGAACTAATTTTCTCAGTAAACTTTCAACCAAACCACAATAAAATGTTTGAAAAAAGAAAATTTGACTAAAAATCCCACAAGTGCTGCTTTTTCCCATAAAAAACACTACCTTAATATAGTAAAACTATAAATAAATTATTATTATTATTATTTTAGTGCCCCAGTTTTATTGAGCACACCCGGCTCAGTTGCCCGAAAACTCCAACCCTTTGAGTATGAAACTATGTCTTCTCTATTCCTGAACTTCCAGGGCCCAGCACAGCACTGGGACATGGAAAATGCTCTGTAAGATGTTACTGAGTGGATGGGTGGAGGGAAACTTGTAATTTCTGTGACACAAGGAAAGATAACTTGAGTGAGAAGTAGAAGTGCAAGCAACTTCCTGGCAGAGTCAGAGGAGAGAGCAATTCATTTTGACAGGCTAGGATGAGACATTGAGTAAGATCATTTTGCTTAATTAAAAATAGCCTTGTTCACCGATGACTTATTATATGCTACACCCATGACAATGGTTTGTATGTATTATGTCTGATCTATGACACGGGTATTACGTTCTCTATCATCCAAAAGAAGAAGCTGAGGTACAGATGGCTTCCGTAAACCTCAACTTACCCAAATGCAGACTCAAATCCAGGCCTTTTACTACAAAGGGCTTAAGTTGGAGTTGTTTGGTCTTATCACTTTGTGCATCTCCCCTCACTTCATATCAGCTAGATGCTTCACTCTCAGCTCCAGCCCTCTGTGGCTATGTCCTTGTCCATGGGCTCGAGTGTCTCCAGGTCTCATTATACTTTGGACTAACCAGTCATTCTCTTCTCTCTCTCATCTCCAGGTCAACGGGAGTCAATGGACTGTGGTTGAACTCAGCCCATTCATTTCTTCATTCCTGCCTTTCCCACCTCTTCCACTCACCAGTAGACCAATGTGGTTGCCAGCAAGCTTACATGCTGTTTGTGTGTTCCCTGTGAGTTTCAGCCTTAGAGAAGAGTTTGTACTGAAGGAACTTGATTGCTTGCCTTGATGTCTTCCTGGCGAACAGCTTGCTTATTCTTGTAGTAACCAGTCATGCTGACATTTTTGTTTTCAATTTTTCCTGATAATCTTTCTTTGAAGATGTATCTTCTGTTGCTCTAGCTGTTTCAGGCTGGTCTGCTTATCCTTTCTAGTGAGAATGTCCCACCTCATAATGTTCTGGATGGGACTCAGGATCCCACCTAAGGTCTTATACTTTGCAAAGGCTTTGCAAGAGGCCTATTTCACTGGGCAAATTCTAGAACCCCTTTTAGGTATTCCAATCAGTTATAGGCTGAAGGCGGGCTCACAGGTTTTCTGTAATCATGTTTCCCAACATTCCTTTCAATCCCACTCGTGTCTATTTTACAATAGTAGGCAAGGGAAATCAATATTCATAAGCCAATCAAGCATTTTAGTATTATTTCCCTTCTTCAAACTATGCCTAGATCCCTGTATCACAGAGCCCTGTTGTTTCAAGGTTGAGCCTGCATCACTATTTACCTCTGTCCCACTTAGGCCATGCAAACCTGTCTCAGTGTTCCCCTATCTATCTTGTTCTTCCACCTCCTCTCCCTTTTTGTATTGCCCTCCCCAAAACCTGAACTAAACACCCCACCGCAACCCACTGTTGTAGTTACCTTATATTCCATTAACTCTTCCCTCCATTTAAGACAGTTTGTTTTATCCTGTAATCTACCTGAACTTCTTACCACCTGGATCTCTGTTCCTCTGAGTTTACCTTCTTTTACATTGTAATTGTTTTGACCAAAGACTGACTTCCCAGATGCTCTCTTTTTATAATTTTATCCTGTTCTTGGCTCTTCCATTTGTCAATTGAATTCAGGGTGATGCTGCCACATATGTCATTCTCTGGTTGTTGTCTATTCTTTTTGGTTCTCAATCCACAGAACTTCCTTTAGGATGTTTTTCATAGCAGGGCTGGCTTTGGCAAAATCCCTTAGCTTCTGTTTATCCTGGAATGTTTTGATTACACCATTGTATTTGATTGACAGCTTTGCTGGGTAGAAGATTCTTTGTTGGCAGTTTTTGTTCTTTCAGGTTTTTATATATGTCTCCCCATTGCCTTCTTGCTTGCATGGTTTCTGTTGAGAGAGCGGAGCTTAATCTTATTTGCTTGAGTTTGTATGTTACACTTCTTTTTTCCCTAGCTGCTTTCAATATCCTGTCTTTTATCTTTGATTTTGGAGAGCTTGATTATTATATGTCTTGGTGATTGTCTTTTAGGGTCTATCCATCCTGGGGTTCATTGAGCTTCTTGAATGCTTATTTTTCACTTTTCAGGATGTTAGGGAAATTTTCTCCCAGCAGCTCTTCAACTATCTCCTCTGTGGACTTGTGTGATTCTTCCTGTTCCGAAATGCCGATAATTCTTAAATTATTCCTCTTCATGTTGTCCAACATGAATCTTAGGCCTTCTTCAGATTTTTAAATCTTTTTTTGTGTTTACTTTTCTACCTTAGTAGTGTTGAGAGATTTATCTTCTAGCTCACAAGTTCTGGCTTCTATCTCTTCAATTCTATTCCTTTGCCCTTTCAGTGTATTGTCCATTTCTAATATTCCATTATTAATCATTTGGACCTCTTTCTGTAGGTTTTGAATCATTTCCAATGCTGTATCTATATTATCTGATTGTTCCTGTAGTGCTTTCCTGATTTCTTCCTTATTTTTCTCAACTCCATTTTAAACTGTTTTGATACATTTTATAATCATTTTTCTGAATTCCTTCTGAGGCATTTCCAAAGCTTGCCCATCTTCCAGTATGGAGTGTAGGTCTACTTCTAGCTCATTTACCTCAGTCATTTTATCTTGTTTCTGAACATGTACTGATATGGTCATCTGTTTCTGGTTTTGGGGCATATTCAGGAGTTATCTGTGGCCTTAATACTTAGATGGGTGTGTATTTTGGTATTTTTTATGCTTTCTGATTGCCTCCAGGTAGATGTGATCAGGAGATGAGCTTCCCTTTTCACTCGTCTTCCTGAGGAATTTCAAGATGCCACTGTTGGTTGTTGTGACATAACTCAGGATTTAATTTTTGGCCTATATCCTTTTTAGTCTGCCTGTCCTGCTCCACAATCACCATTCAGGCCTTTTTCCTAGTGATAAACAGTTCAGGGCCAGCTGTGATTGTTTTGCACTGCTGTGTGGTTTTAAGTGGAAACTGTCACTTTAAATTTTGAGGCGATCTGTGCACATGTGTAGTAGAACCCTCCGGGGGTGGGAGTGGGGTGTCCACTCAGGCACCGCCTCTAGTCACCAGAATGGAGGTGCGCAGACAGCAAGAGACCAATGAACAGATACACACACACAAAAAAAAATGTCCACACCTTTACCTCCACTGTTCTGTCAGGTGCTCTGATCCTTCCCCTGCTCGGTGTAACCCAAGATGGCAGTTCCAGGAGCAGCTGAGCATCTTGAATTAGAAAGCAATGGATTTCTTACTTCTGCTATAAATTACCCTAGCTGTAAGCCTTCCAATCTTCTCAATATTCTTTTATATGTGGTTCAGAGTTCTGGCACCAACACCTGAGCTTGCTTGGTCTGATATTCTGTATTGATGTTGACGGAGCTCCTCACTGCACGTCTACTTGATCCACCATCTTTGGTCTCTGGTCTTATCACTTTGAAAGACAGCGTTAGAAGAGGTTGAACTTATTAGAGAAAGATTTTCTTGGTAGAGAAAGACTTCAAGCAAGAGGGACTTAAAATGTGCTATTTCTATGTGCTTATATTGATATCCTAATATGTTCGCAGATTCTAGAACCAATAAATCTCACATTCACCAGGTTTCTGGTCCCCCTCTGCTCATTTGTTGCTTTGTTTGTATTTTGCTTTGGCATAAACATATTCATTAATAATGAAAAAGTCAATGTAGTGGTGCCTCTAAGTGCTGCCTTTACCTCTAGGAAATGCCTTTTGTTTGTAGATATAGCACAGTAGAAAGCATGATTGGTAGAAAGCATCTTCTGGAACATCTCCTGGTCCTACTCATTCTCTTCTATCCGCGGAAAAGCTTCCCTGTTAAAAAGTGACACTGCACATAGAAATCACCAAGATATAACCATGATGCTCTAAGAAGCAACAGTTAATATGGGCTGAGTGAGGAACCCATAACCATACAGTGTATATTTGATTTTCCAGACTCACCAGTGAATAAGAGAGCAACAGAGACAAAGAAAGGTGAAAGGATATATTCCTACCCTTCTTTGCTATAGTCACCTGCTTACAGTAACACATTTAAATATCTACTCCTATGTCAGATTTCTGGATGTATCCAAATCATGGGCAGCGAAGTCACTTTGATTCTAATGCAGGTGTAGCAAGATTCTCCTCTCTACCTACCCTCTGGACAGAGCTAACAAAGCTCTGTGTTCTTAGCTCTCTATGTTCCTAGAAGGCACTTCTTTGGGACAGCCTTCCTGTCCTCTAGGCCTGGTTAGGACCCCTGCTTAGAATTCCTAATCTTATAGTCCCTGATCATAGATAGCATTTATGGAACATTGTTGCATTCACTTGTTGAATATCTATTTTTCCTGCACACCATAAACAGTTCTGTGAGCACAACACCTATGCTGTTTCATTCACAGATCATTCCCAACATATAGCACACCCATGGTGGGTGTTCAATATTCAGTTGTTGAATCAGAGAGCAGCCATCTGTTATTCATCTTTATTCAGATCCTTGGCATTGAGCACAGTTTCTAACTTGGATTAAGTACTCAAAAATATTGGTTTGACAATTATGAGAATGGCACAAGACTGGGCAGTATTTAATTCTGTTATGTATAGGAGTTGGAACTGACAGGATGGCACATAACAGCACAACAATATACCTGTAGGTATAATCCCATTTGGAAGTGGGTTTTTTTGTGTGTGTGTTATGCGTTATGTTAATGAGACCATATTAGTATAAGGTGTGTCTTCAGTCAATCCATTCTGAGATATAAAAGAGATGTAACAAGCACATAACAAACAGCAATGGGAAAAGATATATCCCATGCCACATGAAAATCACCAAGGAGTCAAGGAATTGAAGTTGAAGAGACACGCACCTTCCACAGAGACAACAAAAGGAGAAAGCTTCCCCCAGAACTGGTGCCCTGATCTCCATTTCCTAGCCTCCTAAACTATGAGAAAATAATTTTGTGTGTTAAAGTCACACATTTGGGATACTTCTGTTGCAAAAGGCAATATTCACAATCATTGGGATGGTTAACATCAGATAAAGAGAGAATAATGAATGTTGAGAAGGATGTAGAGAAACTGAAACCCTCTTCCATTTCTGGTGTGGTGGTGGTGGGGATAGTAAAACAATTCAGATGCTCTAAAGAACAGGTGGACTACTTCTGAATGTTTAGCCACTGAAAACATTATGAATAGCAGTATAAAATTGTCAGCTATATTGCCAGACATTAAAATTCTAGTGTTCTTCTTCAAAAAGCTAAATATACAAGTAAACAATTTCACTCTTAGGACATTATCCCAAGATTTGCAAGTAGGAGTTTAAACGTGATATTTGTATACTAATGCTTATGAAAGAATATTCATAAAAGCTAAACAGTAAAAATAACCTATCAACATATGACAAAATCATAAAATCTGGTGCATACATACAATGGAATATTACTCAACCATAGAGAAATATAGTTCTGAAACATACTATGAAAGAGTTGAGCCTTGAAAACATTCTCAGTGAAATAATTCTTAAATAAATTTAGAAAAAGTTTTCTTTTCCTAAAAAAAATGTTGGTTTGAGTTACAGAATGCTATCTACAGCTCTCACAAGGACAGTAATGATTCAGTGGTAGGATGTGGGCTTACATGTTGCTGTGATGCTCAACATCTTCTGTGGAGCATCCAGATTAAGATGGATTGGGAAGAACAGCCAGGAAGTCTAGATGTGAAAGTCAGTCAATAAAACCCTATGTTTCACAACAGTCCAATCCCATTGAACATAGGATCTCCATGAGTCTGACTCCATGGCAGCTAACAACAATATCTATTGCTCTATGTTGTTTCAAAAAAATTAAGCTTCAACTATTTTAGGTTGACGGATCCCGGTGTGGTGCAGTAGGATAAAAACTGGACTGCTGCTTGCTACAAAGTCAGTTTGTTCAAACCCACCAACCATTCCTTGGAAATCTTATATGGTGTTGCTATGGGTTGGAACCGACTCGATGGCACTCAACAACAACAACAATTTCAGATCGAGACTCATAACATTCCTGTGAAGTGGGCAGAGTAGCGATTATCATCCCACTTCAAGACTCATCTGTGGCTCCCGGCTCTTAAGCAACTTGCCCAAGGGCATTGGGCTAGAGAATGTGGAAGATCTGAGACTCAGAGCATCATGGCAAGGGTGATACTGTCTCCTTACTGTGACCTTACCAATGCCATCATCAACAATTAAGTTCTGGATCCAGAACTAGCTCCAGGTGTGCTGTTGTTGTTAAATTCCATCATCAAATCATTTCTGACTCATAGCAATATATAGGGTTTCCGAGGAGGGCTAGTGGTTTCAACCACTGACCTTACAGTTAGCTTTATTCTACAGTACCACACCAGGTTTAGGACCTTTCAAGATTGCAAATGGGTACTTTTTCAAAATTATTTTACAACTCACTCCCCTTTGGGGAACCAAGCTAAGATATAGGTTTCTAACTGAGACCTTAGCAAGAAACCTTGCACTTTAAGCCTCTATGCATTCATTTGTAAAATGGAAATAATTACAGTACCCACTTGATAGAGCTGTTATAAAGATTAAATGAGATCATGTATGTAATGAGCACCCAGTAAGCACTCTATAAATGGTGGCTGTTACTAGGTACAGAAGCAACTAAGGAACACCGAGATGTTGTGGTAAACTCAGCCTTAACATTTCCATGACCCAAGCTCAATATTCATGACTTTACAGCAAATGTAATAACTGAAGTTCTAATGGCTAAAATGAATCCCTCATGTCAACAGGTGATATTTGTTCTTCTCTTCCCCTCACTGCCTTTCCCTCCACTCTAAATTACTTATGCTGGTTAGAAAAGCTGCTTTCCCAAGCACTGCGTTCACTAGAGGACAAGGCACTGGTTAAATCTGTTGTTAGCTGTTGCTGGACTGTCTCCGATTATAGCCATAGAGTGGTGTCCATGGTAACCAGCCAAGCTGTGCTGCAAATCATTCAAGAGTATAGAAAAAGAGACTGTCGGAGGCTAAGTTGGTTAGCTAGGATCTCAGTTTGCACATAAAATAATTCCACACAATGATTAGGGTGCTGTGCTATATATAGAGTTGGTTCAGACCCATAGCGACCCTGTACAGGGTTTCCAAGGCTATAAATCTTTATAGGAGCAGAAAGCCTCATCTTTCTCCCATGGAACAGCTGGTAGTTTCGAACTGCAGACCTTGAGGTTAGCAGTCCAATTCGTAACCACTAAGCTACCAGAGCTCCTTGTGCTTAGGGTAGATTATGAAATATGACAAAATCTTGATTTTGCAAGCAGCACTAGGATCATTTCCAAAAGCCGTAGAGTCTCCACGAATCTGACCTATGGAGACAAGGGTGGTAATCCACATAAGTGAGGTGGCAGGCAGAATAAAATGATCAAGTAAAATTCTGCCCCTCCCTTGAACTTCCTGTGGGTCCTTATTACCTCTTGCAAAATCTTAACTTTTCTTGGCTTCAACACTCAGCACTCACCATAATGTTCTATTGAGACTTTTTCATTATAAGCAGCAGAAACTTAGTCAATCCAACAAAAATAAAGCTTGGTGGAATGTGTTTTGAGAAGGATACAGAAAACTCAACGAAATGAGGTAGGGCTCCTGGAACTGGATTTGAGCACTAAGACAGCCCTCTGGGTATTCTCTCCCTCTCCTTCTTCCTTTGTCACCTGCCTTTTGTTTCTGTGCTTCTGGCTATGTGCTCTGTTCTCCCCTCTGCATAGCGGAGCCCTCTCCATCCATACTCGCCTGCTTCCCCATGACTTCTACTTGCACATGGTATTTACTTCGACCCTGACTCTACCAGATTTTACCAGCCTAGAACCCATTACCACTTTCCGCATCCCATGATTCTTTACACGGATCAGTAAAAGAGAGGATCTGACTTGGTGCTGCTTATTCAGTGGCGTGGACGGTCCTGTCACTTATCTGCCCTGACCAGTCATCTGTGATAAAGAATTCTGATTGTGCCCTGCTCACTGAGGGCTTTGACAAGGAATCAATGGAGCAACTCACAGAGAAGAGGACCTATATTATCTGAAATCCCATGAACTGGAGCTCCATTTGCCCGTACATATAAACGTCTTTACAAGGACGTTTGTTGTTAACTGCCGTTGGCTCTGCTTCATGCTAACCTAATGTGCAATGTTGCCTGGTCCTGTGCTGTCTTCACAATCACTGGTGTGCTCGAGTTCATCATGGTAGCCACTGTGTATTTTGAGTGCCTTTGAACCTGGGGGCTCATCTTCCAGCACTATACTAACCAAGGTCTTCACTGGCTAATTTTGAAAAGTAGTTTGCCAAGCCTTTCTTCCTAG
This sequence comes from Chrysochloris asiatica, assembly GCF_000296735.1. Lineage (NCBI taxonomy): Eukaryota > Metazoa > Chordata > Mammalia > Afrosoricida > Chrysochloridae > Chrysochloris > Chrysochloris asiatica. The sequence goes on along the minus strand of NW_006408601.1, from coordinate 9,644,720 downwards.
TCTGCCTTAGTCTGGAAACTCTGCTGAAATCTGCCCACCTTCCTAATATTTGAAATACCAGTGTCATATAGTTCCCAGTATCCTAGCTACATGCAATCCACCACAGTACAACAAACTGACAAATGAGTGGTGGGAATGGGGAAGTAAGCAAGGAGAATTCATTTCATGCCAGTGCATCTCCCTGAGCAGTCTGAGAAAGCAGTCATTTTCATTTGGAAGTAGTGACACATGAGATCAAAGTAATTCTGAAGTAAAGGGGCACTTCCTGGAGGGAGAGTCCCGATTAGGGAGGGGAAAATGAGGGACTTTGGACAGCCAGGGGCAGTGAAAGGGTTCCTGAAAAGTAAGCATCCGGAAATAGGAGAAGACAAAGTTCACTTTTGTCAATGCTCTGTCTAGGACCAACTAAGTAGAGTCACAGGAATCCGGATCCAATTCCTCCTAACACCTAGGGCAGTATTGGGGAAGTAATAGGTATTCATGGGATTTTAATATGTGAGGGAGAAGGGGAGGAGGGAGGAAGAGGGTGAAGAAAAGGTTGATGGTACCCAGCTAACATTACCAAGTGCTCTGTCAGGGATTACATCAGAAGGTTCTAGATAGAGTGGGAGAAAAATGTGGAACAAAACTCAAAATCAAAGCAGACCAACCTGGAGTGGCTTGAAGAACAGAAGATACTTCTTGAAAGAAAGACCTACAGGAAAAATATAAAACAACATAGGCAGACCAACTGTTACTACAAGAACAAGCAACATGCTTGCCCAGGAAACATCAAGGCAAGTGGTCCGGTCCCCTCAGTGCAAACCCCCTTCCAAGACTAAGACTCAGTGGTAATACACGCTGTGATTGGTGACCA
>NW_006408601.1:9631240-9642866 GCF_000296735.1 Chrysochloris asiatica | reverse complement strand
AAAAAAAAAACAAAAAAAAAAACCTCAAAATCATTAAAAAAAGACCATACTGGTCAGATAGAAACTGATGGAAATCCTGAGACCATACAGTCCGTAATCAATCTTCTTCAAGTCTGGAGCTGAACTCATCACGGGGACTCAGTTTTCAGCCACACACTAGCTAGATCTATAAGGAGAACAAAATACTAGTGAGGTATGCACATCTTAGAGTAGTCAACCATTTGGGGTCAAAAGGGCAGCATTTACCCAAGGTGATAGTTAGGAAAGGTTAGAAAAGAAGGAGGAATGGAAGCAGGAAACACAGGGAGGAAGTGGAATAAGGGATGTAATATTGAGGACATTGCAATTAGTGAGAGGAAACAAAATGCATATGAATTGTTGAATATAAAACTGATGATCTTCTCTGTAAACCTCCACCCAATTCACAATGCAATGGTTTAAACAGAGACAGAAAGAGAGAAAAGGAGGAGGGAAAGGACGACTGCAAGCAACTAAGAACAGCAACGAGGATTAATTAGTTCGGGAGCAGAACAGCTGATCACCTTCACTTGGAGGAGCTGGGGGAAGGAATGGAAGAGCACAAAACACTGAGGCGGACACCAGCCATATCAGGAACTGAAATGTCTCGAGGCCATGGAAGCCACACGTAACCCGGCCAGCAAGGACTCAAAGGGCTGGGATACCCTCAGGGCAGGGCAGATCAGAAAGGAGCATCAAGACAGGGTTTCCCACAGTGACCTGAATGTAGGTCACCAGAGGCCAAGCTCCCATCTGTGATCAGAGCTGGGTCACAGACCCACAGATGTCCTGAGGCAAGGGGCTTGGCTTCAACTTGGCTCAGCTTTCTCCCCTGTTAACCTAATGCAGCAGTAGCAGCCTGGTGGGCAGGAGATGTGTGTGTGGAGCAGGGAACAAAGAACTGGGCCAGGAGTCCAGTTTTCCAACTTTCAAGTCTTTACACAATTACCTACTACATGGTCTTCAGTAAGACAACAAATTTCTGTGGGCCTTCACTTCTTCACCTGAAAAACGGAACTTTGGACACAGCACACCTGAGGAGCACTTAAGAACACAGTGCCATGGAAACGTCATCTGTGTAGTCCCTCATACGGTGTCCCTGGGAAGTGCAGATGGCAAATGCACTCAACTAGTAATGTAAAGGTTGGAAGTTGCCATCCATCCAGAGGTGTCTTTGCAATCTACTTCAGAAAAACTAGTCACTGAGAACTTTATGGAACACAGTCCTACTTTATTTCACTCAGCACAGTGCTTTCAAAGTTTATTATTGTTGAAGCCTGTTATCAGAACGTCATTTCTCTTTGTGGCTGAATGAAATTCTGTTGTATGGATATGCCACCTTTTATTTATCATTCATCTGTTGATAGACCTTTGGGTTGTTTCTACCTTTTGTTTTTTTTTAATAGTGCTGCAAATGAACATTGATATGCATATAGTTGTTTGAGTCCCTGCTTTCAGTAAAATTGCTGGGTTACATGGTAGTTTAATGATTAACTATTTTGGAGAACCACCAAACTGGTTTCGACAGTGGCTGGGACATTTAACAATTTCCTTGGCAATGGATGAGGGTTCCAATTTTTCCCGGTCTTCACCAACACTTATTTTCCATTTTGGTGGGTATGAAATGGTATCTCATGTGGTTTTATGGAGTCCTAGTATAGCACTGTGGCGCTCTGGCAGCGTAGTGGTTACAAGTCAGGCTGCGAACCGCAAGTCAGCAGTTAGAAACTACCAGCTACTCTGCAGGAGAAAGATGAGGTTTTCTGCTCCGGTAAAGATTTATAGCCTTGGAAACCCTGTACAGGGTCGCTATGAGTCGGAACCGACTCCACGGCACCTAACCACCACCACCACTCACAAACTAGGATGTAGAACACTATCTTTATGACGTATGTTGTACCAGCTGATCTAGATATCACCTGAGATTATGGCTCTTAGCCTTCATACCCAGTTACTTAGTCCCATGAGGTGTTTGGATATGTCTCAGTTCCTTTCTTTTTCTCAGGCAATTCACTTAAAGTCTGTGGCAGAACATTAAAATCAATCAAAATACTTTCAAACAAGCAGAGTAGTCTTAATTGCATAAAAATGGAGTGTTTTAAAATGACCAACGTGAAATGTAAAGCCCTAAAATTTCTAAGGCAGATTAAAATGTTTATAGAACGCATAAAAGTTCATAAAACTTCCCTGTGGTGTACCCATTGTATCCACACATGGTTTTGTCTTTCAACCAATGTATCATTTTTACTTACTTAAAAAATAAAAAAAAAGTCTATAATTGACCTGGAACCTTGGGTCAACTTTGTAAAGATTTTATCTGAGGATAAGGTTTGGGCAGAAACTAAGGACTGGAAGGAGTCTTAAGCCCCCTGGCATGGTGCTGTAGGATCAGCATTGGATGGCAAATCATAAGGTTGGCAGTTCAAACCCACCAGCTGTTCATCAGAAATCCTATACAGGGTCACTGTGAGTCAGAACTGACTTGATGACACTTAACAATAACAACCAATCACCTTACAAAAGTGTGTATCTTCTTCGAACTTTGCCTCCTATGTGTACTAGAAAACATAGGTGGTTGTTGCTGTTATGTGCCGTGGAGTCTGTTCCGACTCATAGGGACCCTGTACAGGGTTTCTGAGGCTATAAATCTTTACAGGAGCAGAAAGCCTCATCTTTCTCCTGTGGAACAGCTGGTAGTTTCGAACTGTTGACAAGGGGATTAGCAGCCCAATTTGTAACCACTACTCTGGTAGCGTAGTGGTTACGAATCGGGCTGCGAACCTCACGATCAGCTGTTTAAAACTTCCAGCTGCTCCGCGGGAGAAAGATGAGGCGTTCTGCTCCTGTAAAGATTTACAGCCTCGGAAACCCTATACAGGGTCGCTATGGGTCGAAACTGACTCCACAGCACATCAGAACAACAAAGCTCAGCCAAGCTGACACATAAAGGTAATCATTACATGCCCTTATTAGCAATTCACCCCATCACAGTCTCTGGAGGTTCTGCAAACATCTGAGTTTATGAAGTGGAACAGAATGGGTAACCCCCTCAGGCAGGCAGATCACAAAGGGAAGACCACGTGGCTGAGCTGAGCAGACAACCTTGTTTCCCAAATTCTCTAATTAGAAAAGTTATTCCTCCCCTTTTGTACTGATGTAAAGAATAGGGAGGGTATGGAGATGCCAGAAGCATTATTTTGATTTTCCTCCATGGTGAAAACACAAAAGTTAGGGGAATGGACAATCCTCAAACAGATGTATTGAATTAATGAATGACGGAGTCAATCAATCAGCAAATAAATATTTCAGATGCTGCTCAGTCTTTATCTACTAACTGATGATTTGTTGGAGAATTTGATGCTGGACCAGGGTAGCCTTTCCTCTAGAACTATAGACACCAGGCCCATCACCGAGGCTCGAAGTGTAGGGAATACAATGGCATCAGCTTGTTGATCACCACATGTTAAGATACTGCCCAATTGGCTTTGGATGGTGAGGTCAAGATGAAGGTTGTCCATGTTTCAGCTTAGGGTTTTTGTGTAGAATGACAGAAATGGTTTGAGGTGATGGTGATAGACCTGAGGAATTCTAACTCAACTACAGGGCTATGAAAGTCCTGTTCATACCCAGCCTGCTCTGGTGCCCCAACTGAACTTGAACCTTGTTTTCCAAGGGCAACTGGGGTAGGGTCTAATGAGTCAAATACTCACATTTAAAATTTTTTTTCTTACTCGGTCAAGTATAAAGTAGCCAGATTCTCAATTCCACCTAATAAATGCCCATTATAGATGAACTTGGTTCAGCAAGTACCTAAGGAAGAGACAATACAAGCAGTGTGTGAGACAGAGCATCCTGGGAGGCGACATAGTGAATAAGAAGGGGCCTGAGCCTGAAAATCTTCCACCTTCTTATTCACTTGTTGTAGTTGTTATGTGCCGTGGAGTCGGTTCCGACTCACAGCGACCCTGCACAGGGTTTCCGAGGCTGTAAATCTTTACGGGAGCAGAATGCCTCATCTTTCTCCCGCAGAACCGCTGGTAGTTTCGAACTGCTGACCTTGCAGTTTACAGCCCAATTCATAACCACTACGCTACCAGAGCTCCGCACTAGAAACTACTAAACTTTAGTTCTCTGAGCCTCAGGCTGCTCCTCTGTGAAATGGGTTAAGTAACTTCTGCAATCTGTTCTGGCCCAAACAGAGCATCCAGAATCACCAATAGTCACGGGTTTACTGAGGTTGTTTCTGACAATGATTTTTCTGATATTTCCACATCATCTTGTTGCAGTGTTTTCTCCTGAGGATGGTGTGTAATAATAAGTAGTAGCACAGTTACCTGCAATTTGGTATTTGCTGTGTCCTTATCTCTGACAGCCATCTTCAGAATTCTCAGATATTAACGTTCTAAACTTCTCTAAGCATATTTCAGAACCTCCCCAACACATATTCATATATGAATAAGATTTCATTGTTAAGAATTTCATTTTCCATAATGGATTTTCTTTCCTAACTCAGGATCCATACATAGACAGTGAACTGAGGTTACATGATTTATTGCTTCCAGTTTGCTAGCCTTGGACTGTTTTGCTTAGGCACTAATTTTATGGTGCACTGACTTCTGCTTCCTTACCAGCTGGTTCCCAGAGGGGGGCAAATTACAGCCCTAACATCTTCAGAAAAAATCCCCCAGGATATGGCGGCAACACCTTTTCCATAGAACGAAAGGCTCACATTTGTTCAAAGTACGATTATTTTGTTCATGGGCTATTAAAAATAGACTAGAGAAAACTTCAGACAAATAACTGTCTGAAGGAAATGGTAGGAAATGGAGCAGACCGATTAATTTTTAATTAGTATCCATGTAAAGTAAACACCCTATACAGTAAACATCTGAACACAATCTTAACAGATTTCAGATTTTGCTTAAAATGTATCTATTCCTAATAGATATTAGGAATCCTGATGTGGCACTGTGGGTTAATGCACCAGACTGGAAAGCCATTTGAACTGCAAGGTTGGTGGTTCAAGCTCACCAGCGTCTCCTTGGAAACCCTATACAGGGCCTCTGTGGGTCAGAACCGACTCAACGGAGCTTAACAACAACAAAGTAAACACCCTTATACAGTAAACAGATTTCAGATTTTGCTTAAAATATATCTATTCCTAATAGAGATCATTCTCATTAGCAGTGGAGTATACACAAAAATATTTATTATTTGTTGTTTACTGTATGTGGACTCCTGGTGTGATGTTGTAAGATAAGCACTGGACTTGTGAACCAAAAGGTCAGCAGTTCAAACCTACCTGTTGCACCTCGGAAACCTTATACAGAGTTGCTATGAGTTGAAGCCAACTCAACAGCACTTAACAACAACAACATGTGTGTGTTTGTGTGTTTCAGAGCTCAGAAATATAGTGAGGAGAATGAATGAATACGTATTAAGTGTGTTAGTTTTCTGTGAGTGCTGTAACAAATTACCACAAACTTGGTGGCTTCAAACAACAGAAATGTATTCTCTTGCACTCTAGAGGCCAGAAGTTGGAAATCAGTATCATTAAACCAAAACCAAGTTGTCAGCAGGGCAAGGCACCCTCCAAAGACTCTAGAAGAGAATCCATCGCTTGACTTTTCCAGCTTTGGGTAGCTATCAACATTCCTTGGCTTGTAGCCACATCTCCAAATCTTTACATCAACTTCTCCTTTCTCTGTGTGAAAACTTTCTCTACTTCCCTGCCATAAACTGAATTTTGTCTTCCCTACTGCCCCCACCTCCAGATATGTGTCAATTGACTGAGCCATGATTCTCAGTGGTTTGGCAGTAATGATATAAGATGGCAGTTATGTAATGATCCCCCATGATATGATCTTATTGATAAATCAATAAGGATTAAGGTGGGATTGTTGTTGTTAAGGGCTGTCAAGTCATTTCTGACTCATAGCAACCCTGTACAGGGTTTCCAAGGAGCAGATAGGTTTGAACCACTGATCTTTTGGTTAGCAGTCCAGTGCTTATTCTGCAACGTCACACCAGGACTACCCTGAATCCCATCACAGCCCAGTTCCTAAGTCAGAGGAGTTTCCCCATGGGGTGGCCTGCAACACCTTTTATTTACAAGAGATGAAAGGGGAGAAAAGAGCAGAGATCAGAGGGACCTAGTATCTGCAAGAAAAAAGAACCACAAATGGAGTGTGTGCTTTGGACCTGGGGTCTCTGCCCTGTGAAGCTCCTAGATCCAGGGGGAGAATGATGCTAAGACAGGGAGATCTCCAAAGAATGCTTGTCCCACAGATGCTGAACAGAGACTAGGACCTATCCCCAGAGCCGACCAAGAGAGAAAGAAAGCCTTTCTTTCCTTTCTTCCTTCTTTCCTTCCTTCCTTTTGTCCTTCTTTCCTTTCTTCCTTTTGTCCTTCTTTCCTTTCTTTCTTCCTTCCTTCTTTCCTTCCTTTCTTCCTTCCTTCTTTCCTTCCTTCCTTTTCTCTCTCTCTCTCTCTCTTTCTCTGAGCCAGCACTCTGAATTGGACTAGCCTTACAAACTAGGAGTAAGTAAATTTCAGTTTGCTAACATCATCCACTTGTAGTATTTCTGTTATAGCAGCACTAGATAACTAAACACTCCCTCTTACAAGGATACAAGTGGTTGTGTTTAGGACTTACTTAGAAAATCCAGAACAATTATATCATAGAATCCTAAACTTAACCACATCTGTAAAGATCCCCTTCTCTTTTTGCTGTATAAGGTAATACTCACAGGTTCCATGGACTAGAACATGGATATCTTCTTTTTTTGTGGTGATGTGTTGGGGGACATTTTTAAGCTGGCCATACTGCCACATGTCCTAGTCTATGTTTGTATACCTGCAACTCCTCCTACAAATCCTCTGAGGAACAAATGCTAAAAAAAACCCTTTAGGCTGGGCATCTGGAACCCTGAGTCCTTTCATTCATCTTCCTCTTTTGTGTCCACGACAGTCCTTCTACATGATCATAGCACTATTTTTTTTTTTTCCTTTTGCTGAACCCCTGGACTTGACCTCAGAACCTTCAATACAACGCTCCAAGAAGCCAATGTGAATTAAAGTTACCTCTATCTTGAGCTTTCAGTTTCTTCTTCTGTGAAACAGAAATATTTCCTGCAAGTCTGCCTCCTGTTGCTGTTGTTGTATTTGAATTGGTTCCAAATAACAATGACCTTATGCTGGAAGCAAAGAGGCCTTAACATACTAATTGGTGAAGATGAAGACTATAGTCTTCAGTATGGATTGTACCTCAATGTAAAAAAAACAAAACAAAACTTCTTACAAGTGGACCAATAAATAACATCATGATAAATAGAGAAAAAAATGAAGTTGTCAAAGTCTTCATTTTGCTTCTACTCACTATCAATATTCATAGAAGCAGCAGTCAAGAAATTAAGTGATATATTGTATTAAGCAAATCTACTACACAAGATCCCTTTAAAGTGTTCAAGAACAAAGATGTCAGTTTGAGGACTAAGGTGTGTCTGACCCAAGCCAGGGTATTTTCAATAGCCTCATATGCATGTGAAAGCTGGACAATGAATAACAAAGACTGTACAAGACTTGATATATTTGAGTTACAGTGTTAGAGAAGAATATTGAAAAGTACCATGGACTGCCAAAGAACAAATAATCTGTGTTGTTGGAAGAAATATAGTCAGAATGCTCCTTAGAAGAAAAGATGGCGAGATTTTGTCTCTCATACTTCGGACATATTATCCCTGGAGAAGGACATCATGTTTGGTAAAGTGGAGGGTCATCGAAAAAGAGGAAGACCCCCCCCCCCCAGTGAGATGGACTGCACAGTGCAGAGGCCTAGGAACGATTGTGAGGATGGAACAGGACCCCGCAGTGTTTCGTTCTATTGTGCATGGGGTCGCTATAGTCGAAAACTTTTGGAGAGCAGGTGGAAGCGTTGTCCAGTCCTGTACCATATTTAAGATCACGATTGTAGCTATTGAGGCAATCTGTCTCATTGAGGGTTTCCCTCACTTTTCTGACCCTCTCCTGTGCCAAACATGATGTCCTTTTGTGGCAGTTATCTTTTCTTGATGACATGTCCACAGTAAGCACCATGCTCTCTTTTTAAGAGCATTTCAGTTGTGTTACAAGACGGATTCCTAGAGATCACCAGGACCCCAGGACTCGTCAGGATGATAAAAGGACCAAATAAGTGACTTATGGATAGGGAGCACTTTCTGAATACTAAAATAAGTGACTAAAGAAGATGTTACATTCCCAATAGGAACTAATGAGGAAACTGTCTAGAATACTCCTGCCTATGAAAGCAGAGGGCTGTCAGTACAAGGAGATTTTGAAGGTCAAGTTTGTCTCCTCTTCTCCTTCCCATTCTTGCGGTAGGAGGACTACCTGTCAATATGTTGATGATAGCTCTGACCTGATTCTAGACTTGATTCTGTTACAGTTGTGTGTAGGTAACAGCATTCCATTTTATTTGTGAGAAAAACTAGTTCAGTGAAGTTTAGCAACATTCCCAAGTTCACACAGCTAGAATATAAATAAGCTTGCATTTAAAGCAGACTGTGTGTGACAATAAGGCCTGTGTTCTTATTCATTCTCAACAACCTTAAGGGGCAAGAAAGGAAGGGGTTCCACCCCGCTTCTATCTTCTAGATGAGGAAATTGAGTCTCCGAGTGTGTCAGGATCAGACTACAAGCATTAGGGAGAACTGGGCCAGGCCAGGCAGAAAAGGGGTAGGGGCACTCCCTTGAATTCTGGATTGCAATTTTTTTTTTGTTTGTAATTCCTAATAGGAGTCCTGGTGTGGCACTGTGGACTAATGCGCCAGACTGCAAAGCCATCTGAACTGCAAGGTTGGTGATTCAAGCTCACCAGCTGCTCCTTGGAAACCTTCTACAGGGTCGCTATGGGTTGGAGCGGACTCAAGGGCACTTAACAACAACAACAATAGTGGTAATGAATGTAGCTCCCAAGTTCCACACAGCCCATAGGGTCAGGTGATGTCAGCACTCAGACATGTTAACACCACTTAATTACCATAGTATCATGGATTGAATTGTATCTGCCCCCCAAATATGTGTCAACCTAGCTGGGCCAAGCTTCTAATGCTATAATTTGGAAGTTAAATAATGATGTAATCATCTCTGTGATATGATCCGCTGTGATCAACCAATCCGTTGGAAAGGTGTTAGGGTGGGATGTTATATCATGTACATGTAACTCAGGTTCAGTCCTGACCCAATGTATGGGGAGTTTCCTCAGGGTGTGACTTGCATCACCTTTGCTCTAACAAGAAATGAAAGGAGAGAGAAGCAAGCAGAGAGAAAGAGGAACCTCCTATCACCAATAAAGGCAATCCAGGAGTACAGCATGTCCTTTGGACCAGGGGTCCCTGAACTGAGAACCTCCTAGACCCAAGGAAAGATTGATGTCAATGCACATAGAGATCTCCAAGGAACAACAGGCCGACAGATATTCAAAGGACACAAGGACCTTCCTCCAGAGCTGACACAGTTGCATCTTGAATTCAAACTCCTAGCTTCTCACACTGTGAGAGAATAAATTTCTGTTTGCAAAAGCCACCCACTGTGGTATTTGTGTTCCAGTAGCACGAGGTAACTAAGGCACCAAGGGAAGGGGACACAAGACCCAGGCAGGGCAGACCTCTGGGGAGGAGAGATGGGCATTCCCAGGGTATGCAAGCTGTGGGGACCATGAGTTTGGCAGATCAAAATCAGTGTGCCAATTAGGAGAAAACAACTCTAAGTACCTATAATTACTCATTTCAGAGTTTGAGTGAGTTGTCAAAGGTCAAACCCTAGCAGAGTTAGCCTTGCAGGAAAATGGGTTCAACTTCCCAGTATAAATAGAACTTCAACCTCTTTTTTTTTTTTAATTAATTTTCTTTTCATAGAAATTTTCAAATAAACTATTGAGTTTTAACTTAATTATAAGTATACAGAAAGATGTCAACATACCCAGGCATTAGCAAACTAAAACCACATACTTTTCCTTTCAATTCCTTGTTGAGAAACAACTTCTGACTATAATAAACTTATTCTAAAAGCTATGCAAAGTCTGACATGTGAAAAAAAACAAATGGTGGGGAAGGGGGAGCTATTACTTAATGAGTACTGGGTTTCTGTTTGGGGTAAGGAGAAATTTAGGTAATAGATCATGATGGTTGTGCAGAACATTGTGAATGTAATTTATACCACTTTAAATGGTTAAAATGACAAAATATATGTTATATATATTATCACAATGTTGTTATTACTAAGTGCCATTGAGTCAGTTCCGTCCCACAACGACCTATATAGGGTTTCCAAGGAGCAGCTGGTGAGCTTGAACCACCAACCTTGCAGTTCAAAGAGCTTTGCAGTCTGGTGCATTAACTCACAGTGCCACGCCAGGACTCTATTACCACAATAAAGATATTTAATTAATGATTTCAAAGTTATTAAATTTAACATAAATTAAAATGTGACCCAGAATGTACAAAAAAGGGAGGGGGGACAAAATGTATTCTTATTCCAAGGCCTTTTCATGATTCTAAGATTTCCTCTGCTTCAGTGTTTGACAGGTTGGGGCAAACTGACAGAAAATAAAAACAAAAACACCTAATCAGGGTTGCAGTCCTGCTGATGGGAATTGGATCACTAGTTGTGCAAGAATATCCTGGGGAAACGGCAAAGAGAAAAGACTTGGGCTCTCCCTGGAAAGAGGAGTCAAGACAGGGTGTCATTTATACAAGCACTTGGGTGGCATCATTGCACAACATCTAACTGTGACTTCCTCTAGCACTGGGCTCAAGAAACGGAGTTATCTGGCCACACTGGAGCATCCCCAGTGGACAATGTAGAACCCTGGAGAAGATGAGCTTGGAAAGGGAGTGAAGTCACATGCTGAAGGGCATTCAGGGCCAGCTCAGCTTCTTCTCCAGTTGGCTGTCAAGAGCAGTGGCAGACATCTCTTCATCTGGTGTTAGAACCTGGAGAACAACTTAGTTACAGGCACTGTTATGGCAAGTGATGGACTTTGGAGTCAGCCAGACCTAGATTCACATCCTGGCTCTGCCACATATCAGGGTGCTTCAAAAAGTTCATGGAAAATAGAATGAAAAGATAATGGAATTTCTCCACGAATTTTGAAGACCCCTCATATTAGTCCTTTAATCCAGACTTTTAAATCGACTCAAGAAAGAGGGCACAATGGAGGTTAGGTACCTTGTGCTAAAATTGGGTTGACACATCCTTCATTTTACATAGTTGGTATGTCCCCGCAAGGTGACATGTACAGCAAGTTCTGGGTTAAATGCATGAGGGTACATTCTCTCTCACATACACATCCTCACAAAATAAAATAAAACCCACAAGACTTTAATAGAAGAAACATTACTTTTTAAATTTTCTAAATCCTGGTGTGGCACTGTAGGATAAGCACTGGACTGCTAACCAAAAGGTCAGTGGTTCAAATTTACCAGCAGCTCCTTGGAAACCCTATACAGGGTCACCATGAGTTGGAACTGACTCAATGCCACTTAACAACAACAGCAACAACAACAAATCAAATCAAATCTTACTCCTGCCTGGCTGACAGCATAAAAA
>NW_006408601.1:9626791-9629356 GCF_000296735.1 Chrysochloris asiatica | reverse complement strand
AATGTCCTCAAGGTTCATCCATGTTATGCTGTGGCTTGCAGCTTCCTTGTTGTTCTTCAAGGTAGCATAATATTCCATTGTGTGTATATACCACAGTTTGTTTATCCATTCTTCAGTTGATCCTCTATTACTTACTTCTGTACATGAACTTGGGGCTTACTCAGTCCAGGGATTCGGAGGAAGGTCTAAGATTTTAGATAGCCATGTAGATGTCAAGCTAATATGTATGTGGTTCAGCTGAGGGTGGTGGTCCCATTCGTGGTATTCACACTGTCTTAGCCACATATTAGCCTTCATGTGACTCCAAAGTCATGATAATTTGTGATCAGTCCATGAGCAGCCACACAGCCCCTTCTGCCTTCAAAAGCTTGTTGCTTACACAACCTTGAAACAAGTGTTCTGTGAGTAGATACATGGATCGAGACTGAATGGGAAAAGGAGGGGATAAAATGTTTATGTGTTAAAAAAAAAAAAAGTTTATGTGTTTGACTATCCTGTGGATATTGGTTTCCCCTGCCTCCTATTGTAAAATAGACATTTATGTGTGATAGAAATGAATATTAGGAAATATAATTACAGAAAGCTTGTAAGCCTACCTTCAGCTTATAACTGATTGGATTTGTTAAAAGGGAAGTCAGAATTTACCCAGGGAAACAGGCTTCTTGTGTTAAGCCTTTATAGAGTATGGGGCCTTAGATGGAATCCTGAGCTACACTCAGACTTTCTGAGTTGGGACATTCCCACTTGAAAAGACATGCAGACCAACCCAGAACTGATGGGAGAACAGAAAGAACATTCTTATTGAAAGAAAGACCTGCAGAATAAAAGAGGTCTTTATGAGTGCGGGACCTTATCCAGAGAAGCAGCGTCAGAGATGGGGACATGGAGAGGGGGAGTAGCTGAGGACTCTAGATTCATGGACTAAGAAGAGAGGGACTAAGAACTGGTGGCCAGGAAGCAGACTTGCAGAAAGTGTTCTTTGGAGATGTAAATTATTATATATGCCTGAGTGGGGTTTTTTTGTTTTTTAAAAAGCTAAAGTGGATAGAGAGAAATACTGTTATCTGGTAGTACAAAAAGGGATTATAATCATTGTAATGAAACAAGGTGTATGATTGGTTGTATGTAAAAATGATGATATGCCCTGTAAACTTTCACTCAATCCGCAATAAAAACCTTAAAAAAAAAAAAAAGAGGTCTTTATGGCTGTTTGAATTTCAAGCAAGCTACTTTGGAGGTATCATGGCAAGAAAAGTCGGTTATCAGAGAAAACTCCCTTCTAAGACTGAAACTTAAAGGGAACCCATGAGCAGTCAAGTATGCTTATTGGTGACCACCTGGGTCTACTTATGAGTGGAAGTGGGGGAAATAAAGCAATGAAGACATGGGCTGAGTCTTACCATGTTCCATAGACATCCAATGATCTTGAGATGAGAGAAAGAAGAGGAAAGGCTGGCTGGTCTGAAGGTTAGGAAGATATGTGAACTCCTGAGCCCATGAGCACTGACCTAGCCCCTGGGGACTAGGGCTGAGAGTGAAGTGGCCAGCTGGTATGAAGTGCAGGGAGGTGTGCATGAGCTCCCAAAGTTGCAGCTAGTATCCATTTGACCTAGTTTGGATGGCTAGTTGACCAGAACTGGACCCAAGGAAGATAAAGATTTTGATTCTGTTAATAAGTGCAAATTGCTACAATTGATGAATTAGACTTTTGCTTATGAATTCAGTGACTCACAATTCCAACTGGCATGGAAATATTCTTCATATCAAGGAACAACCTGGTTTCCTTCAGTGGACTAGGTTGATAGGGCTGAGAAATTTAGACATTGGCTATCAATGGGGAGGGAGGCTATAAAGGCATGAAGTGGCTGACTTACATGCTTTCATGAGTGTGCTTAGATTCAGAATCATTTCCGTCTTTCCCAGATAGATCTGGTGAAAGGGGATGGGAGATAACAGTAACAGGATTTTATGACTTAATTGTGAGTAATTGTTAGCAGGATTACTTGTGATCATCACAACTGGAATTGTAAATGTGTAACTAAAAGGGTGGAGTAGTTAATCTTTCATTTCACGAACAGACAATCCCAGGACCAGCTAGAAGGAAGATCATGAGCAGAGCATGAAATCCCCACACCTAGAACACTGGTGACAGCAGAGACAGTGGCACAGATTATGGCAGGGAGAAACAGAGCAGTTGTGGGCTCTAGAGCCACTGACTGAGTAAGGCTATGGGTCTGCAAGCAGGAGGCCTTTGGACATTTAAATGAATATGTAGTCTCTGCTTTGTAAGTGACATCAAACATTTTTGCTTGGCTTATTTTGTGAAATATAAGATGTACAAAGACATAGAACAAGGCTTATCATTGCTGATGTCAGATGGAACTTGGCTGAAAGCTGTGAATACCAGAAAGATGTTTACCTGTGCTTTATTGACTACACAAAGGCCTTCAGTTATGTAGATCATGACAAACTATGGACAACATTGAGAAGTATGAGTATTCCAGAACACTTAATTGTGCTCATGAGGAACCTGTACATAGACCAAGAGGCAGTTGTTTTATAAGA
>NW_006408601.1:9624678-9626024 GCF_000296735.1 Chrysochloris asiatica | reverse complement strand
GACACTTAACAACAACAACAACAAGATGTAAATGGGAAGCCACAGGGAGGAAGTAGATGACTGTTGTTTCAGGAAGGGATTGTAATCATTGATATCAAACAAAGTGTACAATTTGTTGAATGTAAAGCTGATGATCTTGTCTGCAAACCTTCACTCAATTCACAATAAAACATGTTTTTGTGGTTTTTTTTTTTTTTTAATCCTATTGTTTCCAAGGGAATGGGAAAGGGTGGTACAGGGTCTCCTCACTGCTCTGTTGTCCCAGCTCCCTCTTGGTTAGATCCAAGCTCTCACTTACTTTTGTGCCCTGAAAGTCTCTAGCCTCTCTTATGAATCCACATACTTTACTCCACTCTGAAGGTGAAAAATAAGAGCTATTAGCTCCTCACAACTCCTGATGAAATTCCTAAGAGAAAGAAAGGAAAATTTACCTTTACTTCCTTTTTGGTTTTCCTTTTCTTCATCTCTGTTTGTTATTGAGTCCACAGCAACAAAAAAGGATGAAACACGAATTTCTCAACAACTCAATATCTTTTTAATAAGGAAATCTCTATCAAAGCCTACAATGGAGCAAAAACATTCTCTAGGTATTTGACTAATAATCATCTCAAAATATAATTGTTTGGTAGATTGATTTTTCTCAAAGTGGACAGCATAAACATATGATGGCCACAGAACACTCAAAAGATTCTAGAGGCCACATGGACTTTGAAGTTAGAAGCCACAGACTTGAATCCATTTTCATCAGTTACTATGTGATCTTGAACAAACTACTAAACCTTTCTGTAGACTGCAAATATCAAAAAGGTAGTAATAATTTGTTTACTTTTGTATATCTGGATGCAGTGCCTAGCATACAGAAGGCATTCAATAAATTCATTAAATAAAGGGTCAAACAAGGTAGGTATTTAATACATTTGAAATTCCTTTGGCTTCCTTCCAGTCCATTTTTATAAACTTTTAATTTTGAAATAATTATAGACTGACACAACATTTCAAAACTAGTATATAGAGAGCCCATGTACCCATTACTCAGCTAAGAGTAATGGTAACACCTTACAGAACTCTAGTGCATCGCCAGAGTGTGCAATTTAATAGGATGTCTGTGGGTGGTACAAACCAATGATTCGCATCTCCACTATAATACACGTGGGGTCGTCATGAGTTGGAACCGACTCAACAGCATCTGTTTTTTGATTTACTTAGATTTGATTCATTTTAGCAGGCACTCACTTTTTTGTATATTTCTGTGTATGTAAAGCGCCCTGGTGGTGGTGTGGTTGAACGCCGGACTGCTAACTAAAAGGTCAGTAGTTCAAACTCACCAGCAACTCTGTCGGAGAAAG
>NW_006408601.1:9598397-9623588 GCF_000296735.1 Chrysochloris asiatica | reverse complement strand
CTTATGAGTCAGTTCCGACTTGATGGCACCTGACAGCAACAACAACAATTAGAATTGAGACACAGAACTAGCTATTGCCACAAAGAAACTCTCTTGTGCTGCTATTTGTAGTCATACTCTGTCTCCCCTTCCTTAACCCTTGGAAACCACTCATCAGTTCTCTGTCTTTATAATGTTATTATTTTGAGAATGTATTCTAAATAGAAGCATATAATATCTACCTTTTAAAAAACCACACAAAAACTTGGCATATAGAGACCCATCCAGGATGTTTTGTATATTAATAGTTTATTCCTTTTTATTACTGAGTAGGATTCTAGGACACCGATGTACCACAATTTGGTTTTGGTGTACCTATTCAAGGACACTGGTTTGTTTCCAATTTTTGGCTATTAAACATAAAGCTGCTATGATCATTCATGCATAGATTTTTGTCTGAACCTAGATCTCATTTCTTTAGGGTAAGTGCCCAAGGGTTATACAAGTAATGCTGAGTTATACAAGTTTGTACAACTTCTTAAGAAACTGGTAGACAGGTTTCCAGGGAGGTTGTACCATTTTACATTCCCACCAGCAATATGTGAGCAATCTAGTTTCTTCACATCCTTGCCAGATTTGTATTATCTGTATATATATATTTTTTAATCTTAATCATTCTAATAGCCACTGGGATGAATTGTGGCTCCAATTTGTATTTCTCAGAGTCCTCGTGTGGTGCTGTGGGCTAATGCGATGGACTGCAAAGTCGGTTTGAACCACAAGGTGGGCAGTTCAAGCTCACCAGCTGCTCCTTGGAAAGCCTATAAAGGGTTGCTATGGGTCGGAAACAACTTGATGTCACTTAACAATAGCTAAATATACTGAACAACTTTTTGTGTTTTTCTGCCATCCTCATATCCTTTGACAAAAATTCCAGTCTTTTGCCCATTTGTAATTGGATAGTGCATTTTTTTTTACTGATGAATTTATAGCATTCTTCATATAACCTGGAAATAAATCCTTTGTCAAAATGTAATTTGCAAATATTTTTTCCAGTTTGCCGTCTTCTCTTTTCACACTTTTAACTGATTCTTTCACAGAGTAAAAGTTGAACTCCACTGTATTCATTTTTGTTTTTTGTTTTTTAGTGTTTTGTTGTGAATTATATAATAGTTTACATGGGAGAACATTAGTTTTACATTCATTCTATCGTATATCGTATCATTGCTATGATTACAATCCCCTTCATGCATCATCAACCAACCAAAGGGTATACCCTGCAAGCCTGCCCCCTACACTACCTCCCACCCCCCAGTCTTCAGCACACAGTCGCTCTTCCTCTCTGGATCTAAAGTCCCCATCTGCACCATTGCTCCACATCATCATCTCTGCCTCCATCTCAGGCATCATTGCTTCTCTGGGTAGGGTCCCGCTCTCGGCATTTCTCCGTTGATGGTCCTAGGGACCTCCTTGTTTTTTTGTTGTTTTTTTCCTTAAATGTTTTATTGTGAATTATATAATAGTTTACATGGGAGAACATTAGTTTTACATTCATTCTATCGTATATCGTCTCATTGTCATGGTTACAATCCCCTCCATGCAATCCTTCCCCCGTACTCCCCAGGTTTTCAGCACACAGTCGCTCTCCCTCTCTGGATCTAAAGTCTCCAGCTGCTCCATCGCTCCACGTCATCATCTCTGGCTCCATTTCAGGCATCACTGCTTCTCTTCATCCCACTCTCTGCTCTTCTCCCTTGATGGTTTTAGGGACCTCCGCTCCTAGACTGAAAAGTTAATCACTCCCCTCCTTGCTATAAAACATCTACCTTTACATTTCTGACCCTCACAAACAGTCCTGATAACAATTATTCACTATTGTATCACAAGAGACCCGTCTGCATTTCATTGCATCAGCCATGCCTAGTCAGATTGAGATTCTACCTTCCTCCATGCCCTCTGGATCTAGGTTCCCTCTTGAAAGCTTGTAAGCCAGTCACTTCTTGCCTTTGTAGCTCCCCACCGCCCATTTTGGGTAGCCAATGTCCAAGTTGCCCATCCCTGTCTACTCTGTGTGTGGAGGGGGTGGGAATGATTCTTGCTGTAAGGACTTGTTTCCTCTTTTGAGTTACTGCTTCCATAGGTGTAGGGCAAGTTCATCAAATTGTATGAGAACACTTTTTTTTTTTTCCCTCTTCTTTTTACTTCTGGTTGAGCTCTGATCATCCAGTTATTGAAGCCAGGACAAGTGGGTATTATCTGCAAGTGTGGGTGTTCTTATGCATATGCCCTCTCTTCTTATCAGCTGGACACTTCACTCTCCACTCTAGTCCTCTGTGGCTATGTCACTGACTCAGGGCCCAAGAGTCCCCAGGTCTTGCCACACTGATAGCCAATCAGGTCTTCACCCGGGTTCACAGAAGTCTGTTGAACATTGTAGGGCTTAGCTCACCACTTCATTGCTGTTTTTCCCTCACTTCTCCTTATCGGTGTAGAGCATGGTCACCAATCACAGCGTGTATTCCCATTGAGTCTTAGTCTTGGAAGGGGGTTTGCACTAGGGGGACCCAACCACTTGCCTTGATGTTTCCTGGGCAAGCATGTTGCTTGTTCTTGTAGTAACAGTCGGTCTGCCTATGCTGTTTTATATTTTTCCTGTAGGTCTTTCTTTTAAGAAGTATCTTCTGTTCTTCTAGCCACTCCAGGTTGGTCTGCTCGCCTCCTTTTTTTTTTTTTTTTATGGATAATACTTTTGGTGTTATGTCTAAGAACTCTTTATCTAACTTTAAGTCACAAAGATTTTTCTCCTATGTTGTATTCTTTTAAGTTTTACGTTTACATGATATCTTTTGAGTTAGTTATTTTTGTAAAAGGTTTGAGACTCAGGTTAAAGTTTTCTCTCTTTTTCTGGTGTGTATGTGTAGAGGTGGGGATTAGCTACTGTTTATCCATTTGCTTCTGCCAAGTGAGGTGGTGGTGGTGGTGGTTAGGTGCCGTAGAGTCAGTTCTGACTCATAGCACACTGTACAGGGTTTCTGAGGCTGTAAATCTTTACGGGAGCAGAAGACCTCATCTTTCTTCGGCAAACAGCTGGTAGTTTCGAACTGCTGACCTTAAGGTTCGCAGCTCGATTCGTAACTACTGTGCTACCAGAGTTCCTTGCCAAGTGAGGTAGTGGTCCTGAATTCTACAGGAGTCACAGAAATAAACAGCCTCTCTTTAGACATCCACCTTAGATAATACAGAAAGGTGGGATGTCTGAATATAGTCACTTGCAGGAACTGGATTATTCTCCCCTGTTTATGTAGATTCTAAGCTTGATGCTACGGAAACCAAACACATCCCCAATGAATCTCCCTCTGTAATCATATTGTGCAACCAAATTTACTCATCCTGGCTCCCCAAGAAGGCTCCTGCTGCCCATTGCATCATAGTCTAGCACGAATTTCTCTTTAAGTAGAATGCAAATATTGGAAATTCTTGTTACACATGATAACATATTTTTTAAGAAAAGGAAAGGGTGTGTCTTATAGAATTATGGTCAAGAGATAAGAAAGGATCCAAAACAGAATTACTTTCCTATAGCCCCATAAAAAGGACTATCTGATACAACATATGTACATTGAATACCTACTATGTGTTAGGAACTAAAAGTGAGGATATGTAGAGAGAGGGTGGAGGAAGTCTCTTCCTTCTAGTTGAGAGAGGTAGAATAATGTCATAGACAAATATAGTAATGTATGTCGAGAGCTAGTGCCAGGCTACTAAGGCAATTGGGCTGGGATAGCTATCCCTGACATGGGGCATCCAGAAATGCTTCCTGGAAGAAGTGAGACCCAACCTGAGACCTAGTAGATGCCTAGCAGAGAGCCAAGTAGAGGAGAGTGGGTGGAATGGTGCTGATAGGAATAATGGGTGTGGTGGGAGTGGCATCATGGGGGAGTGAGCAGCATGTGCAAAGGTCCAGAGGTAAGAAGGCTATGGTGGGGCAAGGAATCTACATTACCCAACACTGCAAGGGGAAAGGCAAAGGATGAAGCAGACCAGGTCAGATCCTAGAGGTCCTTTAAGGAATTCAGGCACTTCACAAGGACATGAGGAATTGACTGGAGGATTTTAAGCAGGAGGGTACTAAACTCAGATTTGTATTTTCAAAAGGTGATTCTGGCAACCTGGAAGAATCTAGATGGTAGACCAAGGCAGGTGTTGGAAGACATGCACAGTAATACAGGGAGAAGATGATGGAACCAGAATGGGAGCAGTAGAGGTAAAGAGAAGTTGATGCATTTACAGCAGAGTACAATCTGAGACTTAAGGAGCAAAGATGAGGTTTAAAACCTCATAAAAGATCATTGTGAAAAATGGAGAAGAGAATGTTGTGCAGGGACTATGTTGAGAGACCAATTGAGCTTGGAATCCTAGTATCAAGCAGAGTTCTCCAGAGACTCAGAACCAGTAGGAACTAACTCATGTGACTATAGGGACTAGCCTGTCTGGAGATCTGTAGGCTGGAAACTCTCAGGCAGATGCCGACACTGCAATCATAAAGTCGAATTTCTTCTTCCTCAGCTAAACCTCAACTTTGCTCTTAAGGTCTTTCAACTGATTGGATGAGGCCCACCCACATTATTGAAGGCTTTACTTAAAATGAACTGATTGTAGATGATAACCACATTTACAAAAGACCTTCATGGCAACACCTAGATCAGTGTTTGCTTTAACACTGGGTACTACTATGAGCAAAGTTGGCACCTAGAATTATCCATCACAGTCCTAATTAGGAGGAGCCAGCATATCCCTTCCCCCATTGTGACTCTTCCATGCTTTGATGATCTCACTTGTTAATTGAGGAGAATTCTGCTCCCCTCGAACTTCACCCTGAAGAACCACACAAAACCACTGCCACAGAGTTAGAAGTTTAAAGACATAGGTCACAGTCTCTCACATTCTCTTTCTTTCATTTACTCACCCTCAGTTCTTACAACCATTTCCCATCTGGCATGGGTTCCAGAACACTGCTTTTCTTCCCATCTTTAATTTAATCACATGATGTCAGAGCTCTGAACAATGTCTGATTGGCCAGAAGACAGTAAACAGCCCCTTTTGAGGTCTGGGAATTCTATACCCATCATCCTATACACTTTTGCCCTTCTTAGGGGACTTAGGGGAAGCTGCCATTCTTCTCTAAGCATTTCAGCCAACATCCCCCCAGGGAGATCTGTAGTCACCCTTGGCAATGGGGACAGGCCTGGGCTCAGAGCTGCAGCTGGGGAAACAGGTTTGACTAGATTTTCACTGACTCACCTTCCAACAGCAGGAAGGCTGAGTCTGTGAGCACATGACCCAGCCTCACTAGGAAATAGATTTCCTGCTTTTTTTCCTTTGTGACAATCAAGGTACCAGCAACAACTCACTGGACAGGGCTAAGTGTGTGGTTCAGTGGAGAATACAGAAGTAGGTGCTGACTCTGTCTTCTAAAACGTTGTCATCATGTTTGAAAAGAAGATATGGAATTGAAGCTTATAGAAGAAGAAGGTCCTCTGCAGAGGACATGGGGTCAAAGCTAGCCGATTAAAAGGAATATCAGCTGTTGAAGGGAGGATGGAATACTGCATAAGGAAAGTTATGGAGGTCAGGACATCTAAAATGGACTGAGGAAAGGAAAGAGGTCCTGTGACCAGAGCAGAGACTATATATGTCAATATTGACAGTAATAGCTACAAAGGTAAATGGGAACCATATTTGAATGCCAGCCATAGAGATGGAATTCTCCTACAGGCAAGAAGCTGCCAAGGGCTGGCTCTTGACCCAGTGAAGGAGGTGATTAAACTAGTGGGTGGTTTGGTTTCTGGGTCATGTGATGCTAGATAGTTGAATCCTGCACTCTGATATGATCCAAGCGCACAGAGCTCCCTAATGTCCAGGGAGGATAAAGCGCTTTCAGTTAATGGTACAGGGAATCAAAAGAGCCTTCTGGTTGGTCTAGTTTTAACTCACTTTCTGGTGATCATTTCAATAATCATTTTTAAGGGGAGGAGAACAGGGAGAACAGTGACCTATTGAAAGGAGTGATCTGCAAAGCGTTTTAAGTAGAAACATGAAAAGATGTCATCTGGGAGCAGGACAGACTACATCATTTGTGGGCCCCCTTGTTAAAAATTTCTAAAAATCTCAAGATGGTAACAGCAGAGCATTAAGCCAAGCAGGAGTTATGATAAAGACAGTGACCTGCATGACTGGGTAGGTCACACACTCCATAAAGCCAGCCCCGACTGGGGTAAAGACGGTGGCTGGTTCTGACCCAAATGCACATGGTGGGCCTGTATGGGGCTCACACCATCAGTAGCTTCGTAGTCTTCTCTCTGACCTGGGCATTCCCCCTCAGGTAGTGAGCTTATAGTTTTTGGCCTCATATTTTAAAAAAATTTTAAAAAAAGCAGACTAGGGGCAGGGAATCTGAATCCAATCCTGGTTTTGCTTAAAAATTATTATGAATCACGTAACCTCTGGGCTTTAGTTTTATGGCTCATGTTAAGTGCTCCATGCATTTTGTTTATCATCCTTTCCATAAATAAGTTCCAGTTCTAGGATTTCTATTTATTGGAACACATGAAGGAAGACACAAATGCCAATAATGTGTCTGTGGTGTGGAAATAACTCAATGGAATGCATTTACATCTCAGAGCCAACTCCAGATAGATTCATTTTTAACTTTTTATAGTGAATTGAGTGAAAGTTTACAGATAAGACCATCCGTTTTACATTCAACAAATCATACACTTTGTTTCATATCAATGCTTGCAGTCCCTTCCATGTAATAACAGTAATCCCATTTCTTCCCTGTTCTTCCTGTTTCCATTCCACCCACCTTCCCATCCCTTCTCAACTTTGTTGTTGTTAAGTGCTGTTGAGTTGATTCCAACCCATAGCAACCCTGTATGATGTTTTTTGAGGAGTGGATGGTGAGCTTGAACCTCTGACCTTGCAGTTCAAACCAGCTCTGCAGTCCAGTTCATTAACCCACAGGTAAATGTTGCTCTTTTGATTTTGAATGACTGACCATTCCATGGTGAGCATACCTTACTTGCGTTGTTGTCCCCCCTATATACCTATCAACTGCTGAAAATTGGGCTACGAGGGTGAATTCCTTCCTGGACCTAAAGGGTGATCGAAGGCCACAGTCTTGGGTTCCCTCCCGTCTCTTTCTGACCTGAAATCCAACTTCTTCTTTTTTTCACAATTTTGAATTTTCTTTCACTTTGTCTCTCATTCTATCCAGGATTCTCCAATGTGACCCTTTCAGAGTAGTTGGTCATGGTGGCCAGTCACCATCTAGTTCTTCTGGTCTAGAGTCATGTATGGAGACTATGTTCACATGTTCCATTGGTCCATAAGACTAATTGATACCAAGCATCCATAGAGATTTTTATATCCTAATCCCTTCCTACTTCATTAGAAAAATCATCCATGGTCAGTCTCTGACAAGGCAAATTCAGGGCTATTCTTAGCTTTTCTGCCAACTTTGTGGAACCACAGACAAATAACTTCCTCTCTCTGTGCTTCTTGTTTTTATCTTCTGTAAAATATGAGGACTGCGTTTTCAATGTCCATTTTAGCCCAGTTCTGTATTTTCTTGAACCTGTGAAACACCAAGGGTCCAGCATTTAGTATCACATGACATTGTGATTAACTTAACTGTCCCTCTCAGTAGCAGGATGTTGTATTGAAGAATGGTATGTGACTCTTCTTTGAACCTGTAGTTCTTGGCACAGCAGCTCACACTCAATTAAATGTTGAATGGACAAATGAATGAATGAGCAGACAACCTCTTTGAGAAAGAGGCTTAAAGCAAAAGGACTAAGGAAGCGTAGCAGTGTAGCAGTGATGCAACCAGAAGCCAGGCCAAAAGGAAGAGTCAGTGCAGCATTGTATCAAGGGAGATTGAGTAACATGCCACCAACGCCTCAAATAATACAAAGTCTAAAAATCAATGCCTGCTTTCAGAATTAGGCCATCAGTGACCTGTGAGAGAACCAATCAAACCCAGTGTCATCAAGTTGATTTCTACGCAGAACGTAGAACAGAGTAGAACTGCCCCATAGGGTTCCCAAGGTTATAAATCTCTACGTTAAGCAGAATGCCACATCTTTTTCCCACAGAGTTGTTTGTGGGTTTGAATCACTAAACATTGGATTAGCAGATGAGCACTTTAACCACTGTGCCACCAGGGCTTCTTCTGAGAGAACAGTTTCAAAATAATGCTTAGGGAAGAAATCCAGGTGTCAAAAGTTAAGAAGTGGGCGGATTATGAAGAAGTGTGGCAACCAGCATAAACTATTCTTTCAAGAAATTTGCTGGAAGATAGAGATAAGGTAGTTGCTAGAAAAAGATGGAGGCAGCCTGAGTGTTGATCAATGAAAGAAGGGATAAACAAACTTTGGTAAATACACACAATGGAATACTAAGCAATATCGAAGAGTGATGATAAATCTGCTCAACACCTCGTAGCATGTATGAATGAACCTAGAGGACATTATGCTGAGTGAAATTAGTCAATCACAAATGGACAATACTAGGTATGTGAGACCACTATTGTAAAAAGTCAAGAAAAAGGTTTCCATGCTAAAAGAAAAATTCTTTGATGGTTGCCAGGGGTAGAAGGGCCGGGAGTAATTCACCGGGTTAGGGTAACACATTAACCTGGGTGATAGGGAGGGTGATACATAAAAGGAAGGTTGGCAGAAGAATGATGAAGACAGAGGAAGACACAGGGAGGAGAGCAAGAGTCAAAGGGACTAGAGGTAAATACTATGTCTCTATAAACTATATATATAGAATGCTGTTGTTAAATACCATCGAGTTGGTTCTGATTCATAGCAACCCTGTATAGGGTTTCCAAGGAGTGACTGGTGAGTTTGAGCCACTGGCCTTACAGTTCAAACCAACATTGTGGTCCAGTGCCTATCCTGCCATGCCACATCAGGACTCCATAAACAGTATATATGTTGTTGTTGTTAAGTGCCCTAGAGTAGGTGCCAACCCATAGCGACCATGTATAGGGTTTCCAAGGAGTGACTGGTGAACTTGAACCGCCGACCTTGTGATTCAAATGACTTTGTGATTTAAATGACCTATAGGACAATGCATGGATGGACACACAGACTGAACAGGTGTAGGTCTCTCCCTGTCTAGATGAAAGAAGAGTAAAGAAAATTGAATATGTGTGGAATCAATTAATCCAATGGAACATGTAAACATCAGTCACCAGGGCCCTGAGACCAGAAGAACTAGACGGTGCCTGGATACCACTGCCAACTGTCCTGAAAGGAATCACATTAGATGGTCCTGGATAAAGTGGGAGAAAATGTAGAACAAAACTCAAAATTATTAAAAAAAGATCAGGCTTACTGGAAGAACCTGAGACTATGGCCCTTGGTTACACTTCAGGTCTGGAACCAAACTCATTCCCATGGTTCAATTGTCAGCCAAGCAGTAGACAGCTACATACAGGGGACAACAACACTAGTGAGGTACACACACCATGGAATGGTCAATCATTCAAGATCAAAATGGCAGCATTTACCTAAGGACAAAATTCAGAAGGGTTGGGAAAGTAGGTGGAATGGAAACAAGAATCCCAGAGCGCAAATGGAATAACTAATGTTACAAGTTGGGGATTACAATCAATGAAATGTAATATATGATTTGTTGAATGTAAAACGAATGATATGCTCTGTAAGCCTGTCTTCAATCCACAATAATAATAATAATAATAATAATAAAAAGCAAAATGCCCAAGGCAGACATTCTTTACTTTAAAAAAATATATAGAAGAAGGTTGTTAGAATAGGTAGCAAAATCCAAAATCATTGTTTACTTGTCTGCTTTAAGAGAGGAAGAACCAAAATATTTGTTAACAAGACAAGAAGAGATTGAAGATTTTACAGTGGGAGAGTAGGCAATTCAATAAGTCTTTCCCCACCAATTCCGTGACCACTGTGTTCATCCATCTTTCTTGCACCATGCCGTGCACAAGCACACAATGGCAAACACTGTGAAAAGTGGCACTGAAACACAGAGGGGTGTCTTCAGCATTCCCTGACTACCAGTGACTAATCAAAGATGAAATGAGTCCTTTGGGATTAAAATAAACTCTACCTGCTTTGGACTCTAGCCTAAGGAGTTCAGTTCTGAGCTCTTCTTGGTCTAGTTCTCCATGTGTCCTTGGGCACCTCTATTTTTGCTCTGTGTCTGTTTTCCTTAGAAAACCAGGAGTTTGAATTGGGTGACTGGCTCACTTCTGACATGCTCTGACTCTTGAGTTTGAGAGCAGGCACTTTCCTCTAGAGCCAATCAGCAAAATGTGTGTTTTTTGACAGCTCTGCTACTTAATGTGGCCTAACAAAAAACAGGTCTCACAAGGGCAGAACAAATAAGTCCTCCCTGGCAATCCTCACTCACGTCCCTGGAAAGCTCACAGTATCGATATCAGCTTCAACAGGAAAGCCTACATGCTTGTCAGTGACACTCTGGACCCTCCCACTTGGGCTGTGGTACCAGCATGACCGATTCATGTTTGGCAAAGTAAAAAGCATGTTTGGCTGTATGCTGATGACACTGATGAATCTCAGTATGACCCTGGGGGACTGAGTTTCTGACTGGGTTCCAAGTTCTGAGGTTAGAACTTAGTTTGCTCTTTGTTAACCAATCTCCATTTAGGATTGTAAGGAGGTGGATATATCTTCATCATTTAATACATTATGACAAATAAAACAACAACAACAAAAACTAAACCCATTGTCACTGAGTCAGTTCCAACTCGTGGTGGCCCTACGTGCTTCAGAGTGAAACTGCTCTACAGGGTTTTCTTGACTGTCATTTTATAGAAGCAGATTATCAAGTCTTTCTTCTGCTTATGACAAATTGGCTATTCACTGATTCATTCAAAAATGTACACTGAGCAACTGCCTGCATATTAAATGTATGCATATTGGGTGACTGGCTTATCAGGAAGGAACTTAAGGAGGTGGAACTGGACAATAAACTAGGAGATTCCATATCTGGTCCACAACAGCACACCGTATAAATCAGCCATGGTTTTTTCAGTTACAAATGACAGATGCCTAATTATAAGTGACTAAAGGGGAATAAGAGTCCTGGTGTGGCGCTGTGGGTTAATGTGCTGGACTCAAAATCGTTTGAACCAAAAGGTCAGCAGTTCAAGCTCATCAGCCGCACCTCAGAAACCCTATACAGGGTCACTGTGGGTCAGAACCGACTCGACGGCACTTAACAACAACAAAAGGTGAATAAAAAGGAAATGCATTGGTATTATGCCTGAAAATTTAGTAAGAGTTTGCAAAAGTCACTATGTCGATGCTCTGGTTTCTTCTGTGTGAGCTTCATTGTCAGTCAGCTGTTTTCTACACAGAGGCCAGGATCAATCACCACCAGGCTTACCTTCTCCTCCTTTGGTCGTCCCAAAGGATAGCCTGCCTTTCTTCCAAGAGTTCTAGAAAAAGTCCTCAATAGGGCTCTTCCCAGCCCTACTTGGGTTATATGTCCATCCCTGAACAAATCACTGTGGGCAGGAGACTACAGTACTCTGATTGGTTGGGTCTGAGGTATGGCCCCATCTACAAAGTCTGGGGATGATGTTAACTGCAGTAAAACTCTGGTCTGAGAGTAGGGATCCAACGGCATTCCCAGAAGGAATGGGAACAACATGCTGGGGAGACACAAACAAACCTCAGAGTTCCTCTCACTGGGTGACCACACCTCCATTTCTCCTTCTATGGTCCTACTGTGCCGGGTTTTTGTGATGTCAAAGCCCCTTGACAAAGTGGGATATTATTCTTTCCACCTGCTAGTTTTTCAACACCCCCTTCATGGTTCCTCCTCCCTGTTGAAGCCTTTAATATCTTTACCTGCAGATTTCTCCCTTTGCTGACCTATGCCACTAAACTTCTCAAGCCAGTTAATCATCAAGTGCCCAGACCTTTGTCAGGCCCAACAAGAAACTATGAATAAGACTCGCTATATAGGAAACTCCCAATGGGGTAGATGGTGAATCTCCCTTTTGCATTGTTTGCTAATTGCTCTGCTCATAAATCTAGTCACCAAAACAAAACTACTGACTCTGTGCTTCTAGTTCTTGCAAGTCACCCACATTTTTTCAGGTATCATCCTGAGAACACCAAAGGAATTAGGGTCCTTGGAACTCCTGGTATTGAAATGGTTAGAAACCCTACTGCATCGGTCCAAACCGTCTTGTTAAAGGACCCCCATGTTCCCAGAAACCATGAAAATCCTCCTCTTTGCCATTTCTAAGCATCTGCCTTGCTTTCCACACCGTATCACCCTGGGGTCTTCAGTCACTTCCTCATTGGCCCCCTCATGCTCTTCTTAATTGAGACTTCTGCCTTTGACTCCTGAAGTCACTGGAGGTGTGTGGTCTTGCTTGTCCTTTGGATCCAACCGTCTGTATGCTGAAGATGGGAAGGGCCTCCTCTAATCAATGTCAGTCCCTTTGTTAAGTGCAGACACAGTGCTGGCAGAGTTGGCATTGTAATTTGCAACTTTAGTCTGAGCATCCACTCTATGACCAGCTCCGTACCGGAGAGAGGGCCATAAGTAGGCAGACAGGACCCTGTCCCACAAGAGCTCTCTGGCAACCAGGAAAGACTGAAAGCCCCACACTTATTGTGAACACAAAGGAAGGCTGCCATGTGGAGTGTAGCTTCTCAGACTTCATAGTGGTCCCTCAGTGCAGTCACTAGGAATGGGAGTGATAAGACCCTGGTATAAATGGCCCCACCATCTCTCTGTCAACTTGTCATCCTGTGGTGGATTGGATGTTGCTATGATACAGGAGGACACCTGGTGTGGCATTGTAGGATCAGCACTGGACTGTAAACCACAAGGTCGGCAGTTCAAACCCACCATCTGCTCTTTGGAAAACCTATACAGGGTCATTCTGAGTCGGAATCAACTCGATGGCACTTAACAACAACAACAAAGATACTGGAAGCCATGCCACTGGTATTTCAAATACCAGCAGGGTCACTCCACTCGGCTGGTATTTGGTGGACAGGTTTTAGGGGCATTTCCAGAGAAAGACAGACTAGGAAGTAAGACCTGGTGATCTACTTCTGAAAATTATCCAGTGGAAATCCATGGATCACAAGAGAATATTACCCAATGCTGGACTTAAGAATCCCAACAATTGTAAAGATGGCACATGATGGTTGGGATGCTTAAGTACAGTGTTTCCTTCTGTTGTGCATGGGCTCACTGTAAGCCAGAGCCAGCTCAATGACAATCAGCAACACCATTTTAAGTGCCATCTTGGGTGCTTGGTTATGATGGTAGGCTGTGGGGAGGGAAGGAGAACACTCCTCTCCATAATGAGCTGTTCATAATGGTCTCTCTGTTATTTGCCACCCAGGTTCCTGGACTTAGCATGTGTACCCAGACTGGTTCTCCCTCTACCTACTGCCAGGGAGGTATTGGGACAGCCAATGACCACAGTTATGTGCTAGGGAGTGATGGCCTTGGATCAGTCATTCATTTGAGTGAGTGGCCAATCAGAATGTTCCTCTGGCCCTTTTGCTCTAGCTGCTTATACCAATGTGGCCAACTCTGCAATGAGGACACTCTGAAACCTCTGCTTCATCTAGATCCTTCACATCCCCTCGCAAAGGCCTAGACACTGGAGACCAACTGCAAGAACAGCTGATGAACGCATCGACAGTGAGTTAGAGACAGCTGAGATGAATGACCCAGCTGAACAACCATCTCCTAGGCACTTGCATCCAGACATGGATCTTTACAAAAGAAGGAGTGTTTCCTGATCCAGCTGCCCTTCATCGAATGTCTCATGAACTCCCTTAGAAGGCATGCATTTCCCACCATATTTTTGCTCTTCTCTCTTTTGAAGCCAGAGGACAAATTACTCCTGGAATTCTGCTTTCTCTTCTCTCTCCCACCTCTTCTTTTCTGACGTTAAAATCAACTTCTGCTTTTCATAGCCACCGAGGGAGGGGTGGGGCTTGCCGAATGAATGTTTGAGAAGCCCTTTGAGATCTTGGGATGAAAGGCAGCTTATAAAATACAATTAAAAATAATAGAGGTAATTATTAGTCAGGCTAGTCCCTGTAGGATAATTAGAGAGTTTTCCTCTGGCAAATTCTGAATTCATGCAGAAGAAACACATGGATTATGAAAGCAAACTGGCTGGAGATTTCAAGTGCTGTTGTTAGGCTCTCCATCCCAGGACCATGAAAACCAAGGAGACCACACTGGCAAGGATCTTAGAGATCCTCCTCCTAGGTTTGCAGATGAAGCCACGGAGGCCCAGATAGATGATGTGGCTGATGCAAAACCACACCGTGAGTTGTGGCAGAGCCACAGCTGGAGGCTTGGTTTGGAGTCCCTGGGGAACCCCAAATCAGGTACTCCTGTCATGATACTTAATCAATAATGCATTCTGACCAGCCTCTATACACTGGTGACCCTCTAATCATTAGTGAAGTACTGGAATAATAATTAGACTAAGCTGAGTTTATACCCTAGCTGTGACATACATGAAAAACAGTAACTGGCAAGTAAGCCTCAGCTTCCTCATGTATAAAATGGGAATAATAATACCTACCTCACAGGATGTTACGAGGAGCCCATGAGTAATGTACACAGAAGCATCTGGGATGGAACAAGTAGCCAATGTTTGGATGAATGAAGTTCCCATAGCTCTAGAATCAGACCTTTAGGCCTCGTTTTATATGGCTGTGTTCAGTCTGTATTTGTTGAGTGCTGACAGTGTACTGAGCACTATGCTAAGCCCTCAGCACTTTATCTCATTGTGTCATCATTACATTCCCAGGAAATATGAAACTGACTGTATGAAACTGAGGTCCAGGGAGGTGAGTTGACTTGTCCAAAGTCACACAGCTAAAGGGGAGGCAGGACTTGAACCCATGCTCTCAGATACTACGCAGCACTGCTTTCCTTTTCACAAGAGGCCTGCACATTACTGTCACCACCATGGAACCTGCTAGGATTTTCTGCTGTGATACAGGAGAGGAGTAATCAGGGAAGGAAGAAAAGTGAAGCAATTTCACGTTCAAGGTCATGAAACTGAAACTCTTTTCTTATATGCTGCCGTTGCTGTTAAGTGTTGTGGAATCAGTTTTGGCTCATAGCAACCCCATACAGAGTTTCCGAGGATTGTTTTAATCTTTCACGGGAGCAGAAAGTCTCATCTTTCTGCCACAGAATGGCTGGTGAGCTTGAACCAACAACCTTGAGGTTCGAAATCCAGTGCTTATCTTATGGAATCACTGCCCACCCTCTCCTTATGTAAGATTTGTTTATTCTGAGGGGCTGCACTGATGAAAGAAATCAAACCATCTCCTCTGAGAAGGGGCAAGCTGAAGCTGAATCTGGACTCAGAAAATGTGGGTTCAGATCCTGGGTCTGCTCCTTACAAACCATGCGCCTTTGCTCAAGTGTGTTAAGTTCTTTGTCTTTTGGGGTTTCATACTCTCTAGCTATATGATTGGGATGATATTCACTCCATCTTATCACCTTGAATTAGAGTCTTCTGAGACTAAACTGAGAGTGAACAGGGAAACACTTTGTCAACCACAACCTTTTGTGCAAGTGGACATCATGACTTAGAAAAGGACATGGAAAGGGGATAACATTGCTGATGTTAGATGGATCTTAACTGAAAACCGAGAACAGCAGAAAAAATGTTTATCAATGTTTCATTGACTATGCAAAGGCATTTGACTTTGCATAGTCAATAAAATTATTGATAATAATTGGAAGAATGGGAATTCCCAAACACTGTACAGCCAGAATGCTCTTACAGAACCTGTACATAGGCTAAGAGACAGTTGTTTAAACAGAATAAGGGGATATTGTGTGGTTGAAAATCAGGAAAGGCTGTGTCTTTTCATTATCCTTATTCAATATTTGGAGTCCTGGTGTGGTGGCACTGTGGGTTAATGCGCCAGACTGCAAAGCTGTTTGAACCGCAAGGTTGGCAGTGCAAGATCACCAGCTCCTCCTCGGAAATCCTATACAGGGTCGCTATGGGTCAGAATCAACTTGATGGCACTTAACAACAACAATTCAATATGTGGAGTCCTGGTACTGAATGTGGAGTCACTGTGGGTTAATGCACTGGACTGCAAAGTCGTTTGAACCTCCAGGTTGGCGGTTCAAGCTCACTGGTCACTCCTTGGAAACCCAATACAGGGTCATTATGGGTCAGAACGAACTCGACGACATTTAACAACAGCATTCAATATATAAACTGAGCAAATAATCCAAGAGAATGAACTACATGAAGACGAAAGTGACATCAAAGATGGAGAAAATATCATGAACAGCCTGCAATGTGCAGATGGCACAAGCTGATGCAAGTGAAACACTTACTGATAAACACCAAGGAATATAGCCTTCTGTGTGGACTACACCTTAACACAGAGACATCAAAAATCCTTACAACTGGACCACAAAGGAATATCATGATAAATGGAGAAAAGATTGAAGTTGTTAAGGATTTCATGTTACTTGAATGCACAATCAACGCTCATGGAAGCAGCAGTCAAGAAATCAAGCAATGTTTTACATTGGACAAATCTGCTGCACAAGACTTCTTTAAAGTATTGAAGACCAAAGATATCACTTTTAGGACTAAGGTACACCTGACCCAAGCTGTGGTATTTTCAATCACTTTATATGCATAGGAAACCTGGACAATGAATAAGGAAGACCAAAGAAGAATTGATGCATTCGGATCATAGTGTTGTCAACAAATATTGAATATACTATGGACAGTCAGAAAAACGAACCTATATGTGTTGGATGACGTACAGCCAGAATGCTCCTTAGCAGAGTGGATGCCAAGACGTTGTCTCTGATATTTTGGATGTGTTTTTGGGAAAGACAACTTCCTGGAGAAGAAAACAATACTAGGTAAAATAGAGGGTCAGCAAAAAAGAGGATGACCCTCAATGAGATGGACTGGTACAGTGGCTACAACAATGGCTCAGAAAGAGCAGTGATTGTGAAGATGGTACAGGAACCGGTAGTGTGACATGCTGTTGTACACAGGGTCTTGATGAGTTGGAACTGACTCAATAGTACCTAACAACAGCAGAAGCAGCAGCAGTGATAACAACTGTTATTGCACGTAGTTTAGAAACTTCTCTG
The DNA here is from genome assembly GCF_000296735.1 of Chrysochloris asiatica. NCBI lineage: Eukaryota > Metazoa > Chordata > Mammalia > Afrosoricida > Chrysochloridae > Chrysochloris > Chrysochloris asiatica. Next base: position 9,606,389 of record NW_006408601.1, on the reverse strand, counting down.
TATGGAAAAGGATGTGGCTAGAAGTCCCAGGTCAGCGGACTTCAGGGAACTAGACTTAGCCCACTTTACAGTCAGAGTACAAAGCACATTCTTTTCCTTCAAAAGACGGTTTTGAGCATTCACAACCATGAGCTCCTATTATTTGGTTGGATGAGGAGGGTATTTTAGGAGACCAGTCTTTGAAATTCATTTATGGATCATAATGGGTTCTCGCTGTTTCACGTTTAAAGTTTAACCGAGCTGAGGCCCAAGATATGAACCAGTTGTGTCGCATTCTTTCCTTCTGTGTGTGCCAAAGAAATCAGGTGCCAGGAAAGGCTGGCTGAAGCTACAGCAAGGGGGAGAGAAACTGACCCATGAGTCATTAATTATACCCTAAAGATTTCCGCATCACTTAAGACTTCCCCCAAATACCTCCAAAGACTGGAATAACTAGGAATGCCTTCTTCTGAGTCACCTGCTCTGCAGAGTCACCGTCTCCAGTGAATTCCAGGGTTGACCAAGAAAACGACAGTGTCGCATACTATCAGAGCCGAAGGCAATTCAGAGGGCATCCTCTACCAGCTACCCAAGGAAGGAATGATTTCCTTGGGCATTGTGGAGAGATGGTCATCTAACACCTCCATTGATGGGGAGCTCATTAACCCATGGCTAGAATGTGTTAAACGTCAATTCATATCTTCAGCTGCCATCTGTCTCTGTGTAATTCTCAGCCACTGTTCGTGAGTCTGTCCTCTGGAGTCACAGGAATATGCATGCCACACCATGCCAGCCACCAATGGTTGATTATTGAAACAAATTGTCTAAGTGCTCAGTAAAGTATCCCTAGCTCTTTATGCTAGAGTCTACACAATTCTTGGGTGTGGCACTGTGAGCTAATGCATCAGACTGCAAAGTTGTTTGAACTGCAAAGTCAGTGGTTCAATCTCACCAGTTGCTCCTTGGAAACTCTATACAGAGTTGCTATGGGTCAGAATCGACCAGACAGCACTTAACAACAAAACACAATTCCTATTAGAAATAGATTTAGAAGATGACCAACCACTCATCAGAAACCCTATACAGTGTCACTATGAGTTGGAACTGACTCAACAGCACTTAACAATAATGACAACAATACTTAACCACCAAATATAATCTGTCCATATCTGTTCTGTGTTAGCAGCTGGAGACAGTCATTCTTCTGACTATCTTCCTAGAATTATCCTTCTTCCTGGCCCACCCCTTTTGTTCTCCTCCTAACTCTGAGATTCCCTGATTTCCTTCCTCAACTCTCAGCACCTGCTTCTGGGCCTCCTCCTTGTTTAGGTGACATGTTTTGGGTCCCCTCTCAACTCCACTTGAGTCCCTGTTTCATAAAGGCATCTTCAGTTCAAGTGTATTATTGTTAAGTGCTGTCGAGTTAGTTCCGACTTATAGCAACCCTGTATAAGGTTTCTGAGGAGAGGCTGGTGGGTTTGAACCATGGACCTTGCAGTTAGCAGTCCAGTGTTTACCCTACAGAGCCACACAGGACCCCATGCATGCTCCTATGTGTGGGTATAATGAGGCCCCCTTCCTCCACCACAGTCTTCATCTCTGTTTACAAATCCACTGTCTTCCTCACAAACAAAGGAGGGAGTCTTATAGAATTACAGTCACTCAATTAGAAACTGAAAGAGCCAAGACTCACTCTCAAGTCTTTGGACCTGGGTCAGTGTTCTTCCCACAACTTCACAACTACCAAGTAGAGTAGTAATTATCAACCAACCAGGACATTACGTTGTACGATTATTAATCCCTTACTAGCCTTCATCACATCAAACTGAAATCATGGTCTGACCCAGTTGATTGAAATATATTTGAATCATTTCAGTCTTGAGAGCAAGGAAATGTTCATTTATGTGCTGTAGGAGTCTTGGTGTGGTGTTGTGGGTTAATGTGCTAGACTACAAAGTCAGTTTGATCTACAAACCGCAAACAGCAATGTCTGAAGATAAACCAGCACCAGTTATAGTCAGTGGAAACGTAGAAAGAGGTTCTTACAAGCAAAAGACAACCTAGGTATATTGTTGCTGTTTTCAAGTGCCATCGAGTCAGTTCCGACCCATAGTGGCCCTGTATAGGATTTCCAAGGAGTGGCTGGTGAGCTTGCACTGCTGATCAAACCGACTTTGCAGTCCAGCGCATTAGCCCATAGTGCCACACCAGGAGGTCCCAACCTATGCATTACTGTTATTGCTGTTAAATCAGTTTCAATCCATAGTGACCCTGTATAGGCTTTCTGACAGTATGGAAGAAAGACGTGTGAGAGGAAGATAGGTCCTTATGAGTCTCCCCTCTGCCGAACTCACTATAATACTTTTCAGACTCACAGAAAAACATTTTTAACTCTCAGAAACATGAAAGACATAAAATATGACAATACATGTACTCGGACAAATTGTAAAATTTGAGTGACTATTCTGTTCTGCTCCAGAATTGTTCAGAGAGAAACTGAAAATGAATGCTATGCATGCCCTCTGGTGGGGAAGTTTTGCATTACAGAGCCACCCTAACCAGATAGTACTTCAAAGGTAGTGAACAAGCTAGACAACCCTGTCCTCATGGAGTTTGCATTCTAGTTGGGGGGGTGGGGTCAGACGAGAAAAAAAACGGAGTAGATCCATGAACGAGATACTTTCAGATAGTGAAAATAAAGAACACAAAATAGGGTGATGTAATAGAGTGCTTGGGTTAAGGGGGCGTGGGTAAGTATGCAAGGAAGGAAGGCTTAGCTAGGGAAGAGGATGGCTGAGCTGACACAAGAAGTTGTCAACCAGGTAAAGTCCAGGGAACAGCATCCCAGGCAAAGCAAAGGGCCAGGGTAGGAATAAGCTTTGTGTGTCTGGGCAGAGTCGTAGAGAGCAGAGAAGTACTGTATTATAGGAAATGACCTTGGAGTAGGCACCTCTGGGAACACCCAACCTTCATAATCACTTTACATCCCTGTACCCTCAGCTCTGATCCACACTGCCCACTTCCCTCACCTCCACAGCCACCTTCAGCCCAAGTGTAATAGCTTCCCTGTGGATCTCTTTGGCCCTGCAAGGCATGCTCCTTTTAGCAGCAAAGCAATGTTTTTCGTGTAAATTCACCATATCACTCCCCTGATGAAAACTGTTCAATTACTTTGCACTTAGAAGAAACCCAACTTCTCCTCTCTTCCTCTCTTCCTCTCTTCCTCTCTCTACTCTAGCCACTGTAGAAGCGAGCTCCTCCCAGCCTCATTGTCTTCACCTAGGCTATTTCCTATGCTTTTCCCCATCAGTGACTAGTGTGGCTCCTTTTCACCCTTCAGAGCTTAAATGCCTCAGAGAAGCCTTCCTTAACCTCTTGATCCAAAGCAGTTTCCAGGTTACTCTGTCTCATCGCCATATAGATTTCCGTCAAGGCTCCTGACATAGCATGTCGTTATTTGATTTTGCCATATGGCTTTTTCATCTGTATTCACGTTGGGTTTTGACATTTGAGGTCAGGGGCCATAGCTCCTTCATTCACTGCTGTTTTGCTCAGGGTGTGGCAGAGTGCCTGGCATTTTGTCATGGCTTGTACAACGAACGACTGAGTTCCAGGAGTGGAACCAATTCAGATCCTAGAGATGATCTAACCCAGTAGTTTTTAAATTCTATGTTTAGCACAGAACTTCATTACAAATATAATCTTGTTGTTGTTGTTGTTATGTGCCATGGAGTCGGTTCCGACTCATAGCGACCCTGCACAGGGTTTCCGAGGCTGTTAATCTTTACGGGAGCAGAATGCCTCATCTTTCTCCCGCGGAACCGCTGGTAGTTTCGAACTGCTGACCTTGCAGTTCACAGCCCGATTCGTAACCACTACGCTACCAGAGCTCCTTAGGCTGAACCTAAATGCTTAACTGCAGGTGCCAAGAGACTGCGTGGTGGGGTTAGACATACAGGCTCTGGGTTGGAATCTGATCCTCTATTTCCTGGCTGGTGACTCTAAGAAAGTTACTAAACCTCTCTGTGTTCTCTGTTTCCTGGAGAAAACAATATTTCCTACCTCTCAGCATTGTTGTGAGGGTGAAATGGGTTAAAGCATGTAAAGTTCCATGTCACGTCTCTGCTCAACATTTGTCAATGGCTTCCAATTTCACTTATAATAAAAGCCCCAATTCTCATATTGCCACACTGGACCATACGTGAGCCCGTTTACTTCCCAGACATCATATCCTGATATTCTGTCCCTCTTCCCTCTATTCTGGTCACTCTGGGCTCCTTTTGATTCTCAAATGGGCCAAGCTCATATCCGCCTCAGATCCTGGGCACTATGGTTGCTCCCTCACCAAGAACTGGGGCCAATTAAGACATGTGAGGACCCGAGACACAGAATGTGTGGCACCCCCTCCTCTGCTGACTCACACATTTGAATGGGTTATGTGAGTTGTGTGTTTGTGTGTGTGTAAACTACTTGTGAGTGTGTTATGTGTGAGTGTGAGTTACATGTAAGTGTGTGAGTTAGTGTATGTGTGAGCTACATGTGTCTTTGCGTTACCTTTGAGACTATGTGTTACATGTGGGTGATATGTGAGTTATGTGTGTGTGTGTGAGTTACTTTGAGTGTGTGAGTCTATGTAAGTTACATGTGTGTGTCTTAGCTATTCATAATGCAACTTTTTTTTTTTTTAATTGTGATTTGCGTGAAAGGGCTTTTTTTTGTTTTTTTGAGTTTTGTCCCATATATTCTGCTGCTCCTTCTGGGACCTTCTAATGTGATCCCTTTCAGAACAATTGGTAGTGGTAGCTCGGTGCCATCTAGGTTTCAGGGTCATAGTGACTCATGTTCACGCATGCCATTAATCCATTGGACTAACTGACTCCAAGTCTCTTAACTTCTCATCATTCCTCTTTCTTTTGCACATGGAGAGAGCAATAGCTGCAACTTAGGTGGTCACTCATGAGCTCCTAAGATCCCAGATACTACTCCCCAAAGTAGGATGTAGAACATTGTCTTTGTGGACTATGTTATACCAACTGACTGCGGTGTCCTCGGAGACTCTGATCCTGAGCCCCTGGACATTACCTTAAGATGTTTGATAATATCTAAGAAATGTTCATCATTTTGTCTGCTGTATACTCCACCATATTCATAGTTGTGTTTTCAGGAAAAGTAAATACCCATGTAACATTATCCTCTTTCAAAGTCTTACATATGTTGTGGGATAACTCTGATAGATTTGTGTGGCACTGTAGGATAAGCACTGGATCACAAGATCGATTTGAACCAATAGGTTGGTTATTCAAACTCACCAGCCACTCCTCAGAAACTCAGAATAGGGCCTCTATGAGTCAGAATCAACTCAACAGCACTTAACAACAATGTACATATACATGTCACTCTTCCTTGATTTGCATGAATGTTCACCAAGAAAACTGGTTTTCCACTCAACCCTGTTTTTGTGACATTGATTGCGGTCCCCACTATGTAATAGTACTCTTCTCACATCCTCCTTGTGATTGCCAGTTCCCTTCACCCTTCTTTCCCAACACTTCCTGCTTTCTGTGATTTATCCCCAGATAAATGCTGCCCTTTTGATCTCATATGGTTGATTGGTTTAATGAGCATCTACCTCCACGGTGTTATTGTTCACCTTGTAGGCCTACCTGTTGACTGAAAGTTGAGCCAGAAGGGTGAGTTCGGCTCTAGGCCTGAAGGGCATCTAAGGGCCATAATCTCAGGGGTTCCACCATTGCCTAGCAGACCAGTAAGTCTGGTCTTTTGATGATTTTGAATTTTGTTCCACATTTTCCTCCCCATTCCACCATGACATCCTCTTATGATCCCTTTTACAACAGTCAGTAATTGCAGTTTGGCTTCATCTTGTTCTGGCCTCAGGGTCTTGGAGATTGGGGTTCATGGGATCCATTGATCATTTGGACTAATTATTTCCTCAGATCTTTGATTCTCCTTACTCGTCTTTGCTTCACAACTATTGGGAAGAGACCAATAGTTGCACCTTAAATGGCTGCATAGAAGCTTTTAAGATCCCAGTCACTATTCACCAGAGCAGGATGTAGAACCTGCTCTTTGTGGAGTATGTCAATTGACCTCGATGTCCCCTACCCCCACCTTGAGAGTATGGTTCTGAGAGCAACTATGCCCAGCGACTCATTCCCTCAGGTGTTTGGTTATGAATAAGTATTCATAACTTTGTCCCCTGTTGTTGTTGTTAAGTGCCATTGAGTCAGTTCCAACCCATAGAGACCCTGTGTTGAGTTTCCAAGGCTCTAAATCTTTACGGAAGCAGAAAGCCTCATCTTTCTCCCACAAAACCACTGGTAGTTTTGATCTGCTGACCTTGAGGTTAGCAGCCCAACTCATAACCACTGTGCTATTAGAGCTCCTGGTATGTTGTCTATATTCATGGATATAGTTGCAGCATGTATAAATATATATGTAGAAATATCATCTGTCAAATCCTACAAGGGGGCTTCAAAAGGTTCGTGGAGAAATGGTAGTCTCCATTCACCTTCCCACCCCGATTCAGCTTGAGTGTCTATCTATGTATCCACTCATAGTTCATCGTGCTTACCACTATTGCAAGCTTGGGTATGTAGTAGAATTGACTTTTCCTGCCTGTAAGTCTCACACTCCTTCCAACGTCTTCTTCTGCCTTCATCATTTTGTGCTGACCTCGCCCTTATTGTGTGTTACCTTTCCCTTCACCCACATGTCCAGTGATGGAACTCTTTTGAAATGTGACTATAACATTAGCAACCAAAGGCATCACATTTGATGATCTGGATTATAAAATGTTTAGCGGATGCAAGTTACTTAGATCTTTGCTGTAGGTCACATTTTATACAAAAAGAAAATAAGTCAATGAACTTGGTTGTTTCACCAATCAATGCAAAATTCTACAGATCTCCCATAACAACCAAAATTGTTTTCACCAATTTTGCACAGCTCATACTTGAAATTTGATCCTTATTTTGTAATAAATGCTATAGTCTTAAATGAACAAATGAAAATATTTCATAAGATAAAATTTAATGATCAGAAAACAAATTTTACAACAAATTACTTATGTTTTATTTTCAGACAGATCTTTCGTCTCTAACGTGTTATAATTTAACACATTTCTTTCTATTCTTTGCTTTTATAAATTCTTCAGTTATTTTATCACAATTAAACTACTGAACAATATCTCTTTCCAAACATAATAAAGATTATGAGTAGAGGCTTTATTGGATCATTGTTGAATCCTGAGGGTTTTTTGAGACTCTTTAAGGATGAAAATGAGCATTCTGTTGTACAGCTTGTGATCATTAAAGTTAGGAATACACATAAAACAATTTTAGCATTGGGAAATATGCCGTTGTATTTTATGTTCTATTATGGAATCATATATGCTTACGCAAACAAAATTTGTCTTGCTCCACATAACTAACACAAATACATAACCTGATGTTTGCAATTTGTTGGCAATGTTTTCAGCTTTTCTTATGATATTTCCTTTTGTGTTGGGTTTTCAGCAATATTTTCTATGGCATCTAGAATCTGTGTGTACTATTCCAGGATTGCACTCACTTAAATAGTATATGTATATTAGAAAGCCATTTTGGTACTCCATCATTGCCTAAATATGTGGTAAGAATTGCCTATCAGTGAGTTATTGTTACTGTTGTTGTTAAATGCCATTGAGTCAGTTCTGACCCATAGCGACCCTGTATAGGGTTTCCAAGGAGTGCCTGGTGAGCTTGAACCACTGACCTTGCAGTTCAAACTGACTTTGCAGTCCAGCAACATTAGCCCAGAGCGCCACACCAGAACTCCATCAGTGAGTAGTGGTATAAAAAAAAGTAGAGTAACTGAACAGTAGGGAAAAAATCAACTGCATCCAGACAATAATCCACTGTGCTAGGTCCTACAGGAAGAAATGAATATGTTGCACATGATATTAAAAGACCCTATTCAGTGCCCTCTGAATTTTCTGCTGCATGCCTTTATAAC
>NW_006408601.1:9595849-9596862 GCF_000296735.1 Chrysochloris asiatica | reverse complement strand
ATTGCCTCTTATGCATGTGAAAGTTGGAGAATGAATAGGAAAACCATAGAAGAATTGATGCATTTGAATTATGGTGTTGGAGAAGAATATTGGAAGTACCATGAACTGCCAGAAGGACAAACAAATCTGTCTCGGAAGAAGTACAACCAGAACGCTCCTTAGTAGCAAGGATGGTGAGACTTAGTCTTTTTGGACATTTTATCAGGAGGGACCAGTTCCTGGAGAAGGACATCATGGTTGGTAAAGTGGAGGGTCAATGTAAAAGATATGGATATCCAATGATATGGATAGGTATTGGTTGGCAGTCCAGCTTAACCCTCTGCTCCATGCCATCAGAGGTCCTTTTCAGGATAATACTGGGAAAATAAAGGTAATGATGATGTCACCAATGATGCTGGCCACCACTGAGATCTTCTCTGTGTCAGTCCTGCCCAAGTATTCAGCTAGCTCTTTGAATCCCTCAGAACAACCCTAGATGCACACATCACCATTTCACAAATGAGGAAACTCAGAGTTAGTGGACTTAAGCAATTTACCAGCCCCTAAGTGTGGCACTGTGGGATAAAGCACTGGACTGTAAGGTTAGTTTGAACCACAAAGTCAGTGGTTAAAATTCTGCAGCCGCTGCTCAGAAACCCTAATCAGTGTGGCTATGAGTCTGAACTGACTCAACAGCACTCAACAAGAACAGTAGCAAAGGTGGGTGCATGGTGACTCTGTATGATAAACCCTGAATTACAAACCACAAAGTTGGTGGTTCAAGCCCACTCTGGGGAGAAACATGAGTCTTACTGCTCCCACAAAGATTTACAGCTTCAGGAACCCTATACGGGTTCGCTATGAGTTGGAACTGACTCAACAGCATTGAACAACAAAAACAGCAAGATTATATTAGATTGTAACCCTGCTAGGTCCAAGATTTGAGCCTAGGACTGATTCCAGAGGTGGATCTGGTACACATCACCACACACTGGCATAATGCCTGGTAAAGTAGCGGGCCAGCATATACGAGG
>NW_006408601.1:9593888-9595504 GCF_000296735.1 Chrysochloris asiatica | reverse complement strand
AGGGATTAGTCCCTAGAGAAGGACATCATGCTTGGTAAAGCAAAAGAGAGGAAGACCCCCAATGAGATGGATTGGCTAGTGGCATCACAATAGGCTTAAGGACAACAATAGTTGTGAGGATGGTACAGGACTGGGCAGTGTTTCGTTCTGTTGTAATAGTGTCGTTAAGAGTTGAAACTGATGCAAGGGCACCTAACAACAAAAACATAATGTCCATGTAGCAGGGTTCCCTTTACTGTTCCGTTGTAACTGGCATGGGTAGGTGGACCTCTTCCCAAACTCCAGCTGACACAGGCACCCAAGTGGTTTTCACATTCATTCTTTCATTTCTCTTTCTTACACTCACTCACAGACTCACAAACACACTTCTACTTGTGAGCACAAACTTTATTTTAGTGACGTCATTGACATGAGCTCTCTCTTAGCCTGTCAAGAATTATATGATCCCACCAATGACCAGGCAGGACTGGACAGTGTTTCATTCTGTTTTGAGTAGGAACCCTTTGACTAGGAATTCACTAGAGCGTACTTAACAACAATGACCATTGACTGCCATCTAGTGGCACAATATAGCAATGCCATGTTTCTTTCTCTATCCTTTCCTATCAATAACCAGTAAGACGGATTGGTACAGTGACAGCAACAATTGCCAAGTGTAGCATCAATTGTGAGGATGGCACAGAACTGGCGGTGTTTCATTCTGTCATACAAAGGGTCTCTGTGGGGGCAGAATTGACTTGATGGCGCCTAACAACAATAGCAATCCACATGATAAGTACTCGACTGGTCTGAGGTTTGAGTCCACCAACTGCTCTGCAAGAGAAAGATGAGGTTTTCTGCTCCAGTAAAGATTTAAAGTGTTGGAAACCCTATACGGGGTCCCTATGAGTCGGAACAGACTAGATGGCATATAACAACAATAACAACAAAACTGTTAAAAGCTTGCTCTTTTTTTCAACATCCCTAAGAATATTTCTTATCCAGCGATATAACAACAACAACATACAGGTTAAGGTTTCAAACGAGGATTTAAATTGGCAATGCAATTTGAAAGAATAATAGCTGTTTACTGAACAAATATGTGCCAGGCCTTTTATCAACTGCTTTACATACATCATTTAACTTATGTTTTCATTCAACAGTTTCATGAGGTATATATAATTATTACTTAACAGATACCAAAGTTGGGGGGTAGAAAGGTTAAATGATTCAATGTCAAAACAGCTAACAAGCAGGACACCCAGGACTCACCAAGCCTTGGTTTGTGAAACTTGTAACAATTTCTCAAATGATAGAACACTCTTGGAAAACTATGGACAAGTTGTCGTGAACTGAATTTTGTCCCCCTAAAATATGTGTCTTAAAATGTTTTCTTATGAAGATCAAAGAGCACAGCCTTTGGTATGGATTGCATCTCAATGTAAAGAAAACAAAAATCCTCAACAACATTCTTATCAATGGAGAAAAGATTGAAGTTGTCAAGGACTTCATTCTTCTTGAATCAACTATCAACACTCATGGAAGCAGCAGTCAAGAAATTAACAACATATTGCATTAGGCAAATCTGCTGTACAAGACCTTTTGAAAGTGTTATGCCAGCTTGAGGACTAAGGTGC
>NW_006408601.1:9581945-9592187 GCF_000296735.1 Chrysochloris asiatica | reverse complement strand
CAACAAGGACCTCATCTGTTGTTCTGAAACTTTAAACTTACATATGTAAAGTACTTAGCTTAACATTGCAACTGCTTGATAAATTTAGCTATTGTTGTTATTATTTAATCCCACAACGACCCTGAAAGACATACAGTATTATCCTCATTGTATAGGTGAGAAAACTAAGCTCCAAAGAGGTCAGGTAACTTGTCCCAGTTATGCAGAAGGTCCAGGATTCAAAATCAGAACTAAGTGATTCCAAGTTTTCTGCTCTGAGATTTATCAAACAACTGAAGGTTCAATCAGCTCTTCTGATTCTCTAAGTGATGAACAGGTTCAGCCCCACCACCTGAGGCACAGAAGGAGGTTGTAGTCATTTGACTAATCAAATTATATGACTCAGAGCCTCTCTGGACATGCGTGCCTGGAAAATGGCTTTGTTCTAGTCTTGGGGTTCTCCCGGTTTTGATCACTCTAAGAACCCCAGCAGTGGTGATTCAATCCAAAGGGATAGTCCTCATAGAATCAATTTGCTAAGAGAGAAAAACCTGCTCAGTTCCCAGGGAGACCTAGCTTCTTGGGCCTTTGTGGCTGTCACTGGCTCAGAGATGATGCTAGAAACACAGCTCCTGAGAAAGTCCAGCTTTGATCCAATCATCCCAGAACTCTGCTGGACCTGCTTTCTCAAAACTTGATTGTCTGAGACAATAACCTGCACTCTCTTGCTTTTAGCATTTTTTAGTTTAATTTCTGTCTCTTGAAACCAAGATAGTTTTTCAGAAATGAAAACTTTCTTGGATCAGAACATGGTGTCTGTCCATGTTCTTAAGTGACCACAGGTTTTGAAATATAGTTGAATTTGTCCTCACAGTGCAGTACATTTGGGAGCTTGGTAGATCCTGTGACTATCATTTTTCTTTAAATCTATTAGAAATTTTTGAAAAGGTTATTATTAAAGCTTTCAGTTAAATATCTCCCTACTGCACCCACCCTTTTCTTCCCTGAACTTCACTCTTACAGAACATTGTGAAATTTCTCAGATGGTTCATGCTTTCTCTTCATTAGATGAAAGACCAAGTATTTATTAAATATCTACTATGTGCCCCTCTGCCTTCAAGTCAATTCTGCCTCAACGACCTGATAGGACAGAGAAGAACGTTCGCATAGGGTTTCCAAGGCTATAAATGTTTAAGGAAGCAGATGGCCTCCAGAGAGACGCTAATGGATTTGGTGGTGTATAAAGTGAACATGGTACCTGCCTTCAAGGAGCTTACAGTCTAGTGTAGGGAGACAGACATAGATAGATAGTGGTGGCGGTAAATGTCTAAAATTATTTATCACAAATGAAATAAAAAGATTGAAAGGCGAGCTTAGCATATTGTAAACAATCCAGCAAAATACCTCAGTTTTGTTGTATGTTGTTGTTAAGGCCATTAAGTCAGTTCCAACTCACAGCAACACTATATGGGATTTCTAAGGAACTGCTAGTGGGTTTAAACCACCACCTTGCATTTTAAATCGACCTTGCAGTCCAGTGCTCATCCTACAGTGCTACATCCTTGCCATATGGTAACTGCTTTAATTCCATAAATATAAAATGAAGATGTTGTTAAGTGCTGTCAACTTGGTTCAAATCCATAGCAACCCTGTATAGGGTATCTGAGGAGCAGCTGGTGGGTTTGAGCCACCAAAGTTGAGGTTCAAACTGACCTTGCAGTCCAGCGCATTATCCTGAAGCACCACACCAGGACTCCCAATGAAGATATTAGTTGTACTATTTCCTATAGCAACAGCCTGCAATATGCAGAAAACACAACCTTGCTTGCTGAAAGCAAAGAGGACTTGAAGGATTTACTGATAAAGGTCAAAGACTACAGCCTTTAGTAAGGATTATACTTCAATATAATGAAACAAAAATCGTCACAAGAGTAAGCAACATCACGATAAATGGAGAACAGATTGAAGTTGTCAAGGATTTCATTTGACTTGGATCCACAGTCAATGCCCATGGAAGCAGCAGCCAAGAAATCAAATAGCATAGTGCCCTGGGCAAATCTACTGCAAAAGACCTCTTTGAAGTGTTAAAAAGCAAAGATATTTTGAGGGCTAAGGTGCACTTAACCCAAGCCAGGGTATTGACACCGAATAGAAAGAATGAAGAAGAATGGTTGCATTTGAATTGCAATATTGGTGAAGAATATTGAAAATACCATGGACCACCAGTTGATAAGTGCTGTCGAGTTGGTCCCAACCCATAGAGATCCTGTATAGGGTTTCCGAAGAGCAGCTGGTGAGTTTGAACCACCAACCTTGTGTTTCAATTGCAGTCCAGTGCATTAACCCATATCACCACATCAGGACTGCCAGAAGAGCAAACAAATTTGTCTTGAAGTAGTACAGCCAGAAACTCTCTAAAAATGGAAAAGACAATACTCTCACACAGACAGTGGGCAAGTTATCGGGAAGAACCTGGAGAAGAACATCATGCTTGATAAAGTAGAGGGTCTGTGAAAAAGAGGAAGGCCCTCAGTGAGATGGACTGACACAGCGGTGCAACAAAGGGTTCAAACAGAGCATGGACGGTGAGGGTGGTGTAGGATCCGGCAGTGTTTTGTTCTGCTCTACGTAGGGTCGCTATCAGTTGGAATGGACTTAACACTTAACAACACTTCCTACGATTGTTTTGAGAACTAAAATAATGTCTATAAAATTCTTAAAACACGTTTTGTTGTTGTTATAAAAGTGCTGACTCATAGCAACTTATCTAGGGTTTCCAAGGAGCAGCTGGTGGGTTTGAACCACCAATCTTGAGGTTCAAAGTGACCTTATGGTCAAGTGCATTGTCCTGCAGCACCACATCAGGACACCAAACAGGGTTTTATGTTGTTTGTTGTTGTTGTTGTTAAGCACCATCAATTCGGTTTCTGAGGAGCAGTTGGTGAGTTCAAACTGACCTTGCGGCCCAGTGCTTATTCTAAAGCGCCACACCAGGATTCCCCACACAGGGTTTGTTGCTGTTACTGTTGTTGTTAAGTGCCGTCAAGTCAGTTCTGACTCATAGTGACACTGTATAGGGTGCCCAAAGAGTGGCTGGTAAGTTTGAACCGCTGACCTTGCGGTTCAAACCAACCTTGAGGTGCAGTGTATTATCCTGGAACTCCACACTAGAACTCCTTAAACAAGGAGTGCTGTTGTTTAGTGTCTTTGAGTTGGTTCTGAGTCAGAAATCCTGTGCATGATTTCCAAGGAGCAGCTGGTGAGTTTGAACTGCCAACATTGTGGTTCAAACTGACCTTGTGGACCAGTGCTTTATCCCACATAGTAAATACTCAAGACACGTTAGTTGGTTTTTTAGAAATCTATATATAAAATTATTGTTTTTATTGCTTGTGGGAGTCCAGCTCTCTGTGGGGGTCGTAAGACATCGAAAGGCTCTCTTTCTCTGTCAGCCTGTTGTTCCGTTGCTGTGCTGTCTGCTGGCCCGGCTCAGTAAGTCTTTATTTTTATACTTAAAACTACACAGTACATAATGAATTGACACTTTGATCTTTTCTTGAATTTTTACACAGTTAATCACAACATTCTTGCACCTGGTCATTAGACAACTTTGACAAAAATATTTCTGTGATGTTCAAACTGACTTTCATCTCCTTTCCCAGTATGTGATAAATTGTTTCTCCTTGTTTCCACTAAAAGATTAAGTTAAACTTCACACAAATCATTTCTACTTATCAGACGGCTGATAACATTTTCTTAGTAACATAAGTTTCTATTAATCATCAATGCTTGCACTACCTTATTATTTCTACTAACTGATTATCAATCTTCTATCCTACATAATGTGCTATTATTTTCATAACAAAAAGTATTACTAACATCTACTTATTTATTTTTCTAAAGTATTCATTAAATTGCTTGGAAGCTATGTGGCATAAAGCCCAACCTGGCTAATTGCTGCAGGAAATGTAGATTATCAAGTTAAAACTACCCTTCCCTTAAGTTCATTATTTTCTGCTTATTTACGCAGGTGCTTGTATGTAGGGGTTTGTGAATTCTGGCTGGTGACTGATTGTGGTGAGGTCTATAGGGGTAGGTCAGCTTGACTTTAATTTGTTATCTGCTTTTGTGGTCTCACAAATGCAGTTACTTTGTACTTAGGTTTTCTGTGAAAGGGAGTAATTTATACAATTCTCTTTGAACTCGGGCTACTGAAGTTGAGATAATTGTCTCTTCCCAAGGTTTGTAGAGCTCACAGTAAAAAACTGTGAATATAGCAATATTATATATTTTTACAAGTGAATTCAGAGTTAAGTTAAAGGGAAGATAGGGACCAGCTTTTTGAGAGTCATTTGCTGTGCACTATGTCTCTCCCCCCCACTGTGACCGTGTCAAATAACGGGAGTTAAGCGCTCCCCGCAATTGCTACTACTACTACACTGTAGAGTAAGCACTGGACTCTGGACCACAAGGTTGGCAGTCTGAGCTCAACTAGCTATTCTTTGGGAGAAAGATGAGGCTTTCTGCTCCTGCAAGGATTTACAGCCTCGGAACCCTATAAAGGATTGCTATGAGTTGGAATTCCTGGTGTGGCGCTGTGGGTTAATGCACCAGACTGCAAAGCTGTTTGAACTGGAAGGTCAGTAGTTCAAGCTCACCAGCTGCTTCTCAGAAATCCTATACAGGGTTGCTATGGGCCGAAACCAACTCAACGGCACTTAACAACAATATGAGTTGAGACTGACTCTAAGGCACTTAACAACAATAACTACTACTATTACTGCAATTGCAGAGGGTACCATGGGAAATTAAGATTGAATTTTGAGATCATCAAATGTCTTGAATTTCTTTCCATAAAAGTTTTCTGCTTCTTTAAGATTTACCATTATTTCTAAATTATTTATATAATGCAAACATTTAATCAGGGCAACAATATAATGATGTCTCTATTTCTAAAACATGGTGTAATTATGAAAATAAATGGAGATTATGTGTAAATTGAAAAGGTAAAGGCCAGAAGATAATAGAACATCTTTAAAGTACTGAAAGTGAAAAGAAAAGAAAAGAAAAAAAAGTCACCACAGTTCTCTATCCTGGGAACGTAGCCTCCAAAGACAAGGGGGAGAATAAAGACATTTTCAGATAAACAAGTCTGAGAAAATTGGTATTCATCAGACTTGCGTCATGAGAAGCTTTAAATTTTTTCAGGCTGAAGGAAAATAATACTAAACGGGAACTAATGTACAGGAAGGAAGAAGGAGCACAGGAAATGGCGAGGACATGAGTAAATTATAATAAGCAATGCTTTTTTTCCTTCTAATTTCTATAAAAGATAACAGTCTAAAACACAACAACATTTCAAAGTGTGGATTGCAAATACTGAGAAAGAAAGATACGAAGCCATAAACACCCATTGCCATTGAATCCACTCTGACTCACAGAACCCGACAGGACGAAGCCGAATTGCCGGGTAGGGTTTCCAAGGCTGAAGATCTTTATGGAAGCAGACTGACACATCTATCTATCTCCTGTGGAGGGACTGGTGGGCTTGAACTGCTTTCAATTAATTAACTTTCAATTAGCAGTCAAGCACCAAGGTCCTTTCAAGGTATGACTACAATAACCCAAAAGGTTGTTTTGTTGTTAGGTGCCATCAAGTCAGTTCTGAGTCACAGTGAACTCATGTATAGCACAGAGAAACACTGCTCGGTTCTGCACCATTTTCATTGCTGCCACTCTGCTGATCTATTTCATTGGGGATTTTCTTCTTTGTTTGTCAACCCTCCATAATGTCCTTCTCTAGGGACTGGTTCTTCCTGACAACATGTCCTAAGTACTTGAGATGAAGTCTCTCCATCTTCCTTTTGAAGTAGCAACACAGCCATGTTTCTTCCAAAATATATTTGTTTGTTCTTCTGACAGTCCATTTCTATTTTCAATACTACGCCAACACTATCCCAAATACATCAATTCTTCTACGTCTTCCTTATTCACTGTCCAGCTTTTACATGTATATGAGGTTTTGAAAATATTATGACTTGGGTCATGCTTACCTTTGACCTCAAAGTGACATCTTTGCTCTTCAACACTGTTGCAGACTGCAGGTATTGGGGTGTTGAGGACCAGTGTCATGGACGAAAATCCAACACGTGGCTGCACTCAGACTTGCTGGCCAGAGACCCTGTGGGCTCAAGGAAGTAACCTCTGGACGTCCCGGGTTCATTGGCTTTTACGAACTCACTGTGGGGCTAGCTCTGTATAATTCTCTTTAGTCCTATTAATTCACTCTATGCTTCGAACCCCTGTAACTGTAGCCTCTGAGAAAATGGTTTCTTAATGTGCCCCTCTTAATGTCTCCACTGTGTTGGCAGTGCTTAAGGTTCTAAGAACAAATCTCTCTGAGGAACAGACTCTGGCCACGGGGCAAGCTCGTCCAAACTGTTCTTTATCAAATTATTTAGTTATGTTTGATATTAACTTAATACATGAGCCCTTGATACACATGGACAAAGATTAAAACAAAAAACTGCTCCTAAAGCTGAGACTGTAAAAAGCTCCAAAAACAAGTTTCCCACAAGGAATTCACCCAAAGTGGATTGGCAAAGTCTGGGGTTTTGTCCTAAGAATAATAGGTGTCTGCCTTCTCAGATAGCCCCCAGGTGCAAAACCACTAAACTAGGGTCTTGCTTTCTCTTGCAAATCTCGGCCAGCCAGCTGACACAGTGGGATTCCTTTCAATCCTTTTCACCTGTTCCCATTTGAGATTAGGTGCTATAGGTATGTTAATTAGCCTGGCGGAAACCGAGTTGCTGCCCTGGGATTCAAACCTGAAAAGTACCATATAATAATTTGCTTGAATTTCTGGAAAATTAAGGATGCTAGATTATCAAGACAATTTGTGATATATGTTTTAGAATTTGTTTCCTGTAAATCATTGTGTCCTGTGTTGAACGATTAATCACATTTCACTTCTGTACCCCGTCTTAACAAACCCCACCTTCCTTTGTGTAAAGCTCCTCCCCAAAATAAAACTGGGGTGCAGACCGAAGCCCGCATGCATTATGACTGGCATGCAAGGCATTACAGCTGGCAAGGCATGCGTTAAGGTTTGCAGGGCGGTGCTTTACTGCCTGTAGGGGCCACGATGCCAGTGTCGCATCCACTCTGGTTTCGGGGTGTTATGTGTTCTCTCTCTTTGCATCTTTGTGTGTATTCTTTCTCTATCTCTGTCGCTGCCAGATCTCCCAACTTCGTGAACCGAACCCCCTTGTCGAGGCTGGTTCTTGACACAACGCTTTTGAGATTTTTTTTTTTTTTTTTTGCAGTAGATTAGCCTAAGGCATTACATCATCTGATTTCTTGATTGCTGATTCCATGAAGATTAATTGTGGATACAAGTAAAATGACATCTCTGACAACTTCAATTTTTTTCTGTATTTTGATATTTTCTAATGATCCTGTTGTGAGGATTCTTGTTTTCCTTATGTTAAAGTGTAATACATACAATGCTGCAGTCTTTGATCATCATCAGTAAATTCTTCAAGTCCTCTTAACTTCCAGAGAGTAAAATTGTGCCATCTATATATCACAGGTTGTTCATCAGTCTTCCTCCAGAATGATGCCACATTCCTCTTCATATAATCCAACCTCTCCAATTATTTGTGCAGCATACAGATTGAATAAAAACGTTGA
Source organism: Chrysochloris asiatica (assembly GCF_000296735.1). Lineage (NCBI taxonomy): Eukaryota > Metazoa > Chordata > Mammalia > Afrosoricida > Chrysochloridae > Chrysochloris > Chrysochloris asiatica. The sequence continues at coordinate 9,584,516 of NW_006408601.1, read as the reverse complement.
AAAGATACAACCCTGACACACAGCTTTCCTGATTTTAAGTCATTCAGTATCATTTTGTTGTGCTCTAATGACTGCTTCTTGGTCTATGTACAGGTTGCTCACGAACACAGTGTTCTGGAATTCCCATTCTTTGCAATGTTGTCCATAGTTTGTCATGATCCACACAGTCAAATTCCTTTACATAGTAAATAAAGAACAAGTAAACATCTTCTGGTATTTTCTCATTTTAGCCAAAACTCATCTGAAGTCAGCTCTTCTGAACTTGGCTTAAATTTCTGGCAGCTTCCTATCAATGTACTGCTGCAACCGGTTTTTAATTATCTTCAACAAAACTTTACTTGCATGCAATATTAATGATATTGTTTAATGATTTCTACATTTTGTTGTGTCACTTCTCTTTGAAATGGGCACAAATCTGTATCTCTTCCAATGGGTTTACCAGGTAGCTGTCTTCCAAATTTCTTGGCATTGATGAGTGAGTATCTCCAGTGTTGCATCAGTTTGTTGACAGATGCCATTTTATATCTGTCAATTCCTGGAGCCTTGTTTTTTACCAACACCTTCAGTGTAACTTGGACTTCTTCCTTCAAATACCATTGGTTCTTGAGCATATGGTACCTTTTGAAATAGTTAAAATATTGACCGATTCTTTTTGGTACAGTGGCTCCATGTATTCCTTCCATTTCTGCATCATTCAGCATTTTGCCCATTTGTTTTTGTTATTGTTGTTGTTAAGTGCTATCAAGTCAGTACTGACTCATAGTGACCCTATGCACAACAGAATGAAACACTTTCAGGTCCTGCACCAAACTCACAATCACTGCTATGCTTGAGGTCATTACTGATGCCACTGTGCCAATCTATCTTGTTGGGGTCTTCCTGTTTTTCGCTCACCCTCCACTTTATCAAGTATGATGTCCTTCTTTAGGAACTGGTCCCTCCTGATAATATGTCTGAAGTATGAGAGACAGTCTTGGCCATCCTGGTTTCCAAGAAACATTCTGGCTGTAATTCTTCCAACACAGATTTGCTTGTTCTTCTGGCAGTCCATGGTACCTTTAATATTCTTCTTCAACACCATAATTCAAATGTATCAATTCTTCTATGGTCTTTCTTACTCACGGTCCAAATTTTATTTTGCATATAAGGCTACTGAAAATACCATGTCTTGGCTCAGGTGTACCTTAGTTCTCAAACTTACATCTTTGCTCTTGAGCACTTTAGAGAGGTCTGGTGCAGCAAATTTGGCTTATGCAACACGGTTATTTCTTAACTGCTGCTTCCATGAGTGTTGATGGTTGATCCAAGCAAAATGATGTTTTGGCAAGTTAAAGCTTTTCTCCGTTTATCATGATGTTATTTATTGGTCCAGTGATGAGGATTTATTGTTTTCTTTACATTTAGATCCAACCTATACCAAAGACTATGGTCTTTAATCTTTATCAGTAAGTATTTTAAGTCCTTTTCACTTTCAGCAACCAAGATTGTATCATCTGTATATCACACTATGTTAATGAGTCTTCCTCCAAACCTGATGTCACATTCTTCCTCATATACTCCAACTTCTAGGATTATTTGCTCTGCATACAGATTGAATAAGTATGGTGAACGAATACAACCCTGGTGCACACCTTTCCTAATTTTAAACCATTCAGTTCATTATTTTGTTCAAACAACTGCCTCTTGGTTTATGTACAGGTTATATGGTCCTCATAATCACAATGAAGTGTCCCAGAATACTCATTCTCAGCAACAATGTCCATAGCTTGTGATGATCCACAACAATCAAAAAGTCTTTGCATAGTCAATAAGTACATGTAAACATCATTCTGGTATTCTCTGCTTTAAGCCAAGATCCATCTGACATCAGCAATGATATCTCTCATTGCACATCCTAGTCAGGATCTGGCTTGAACTTCTGGCCTTTCCCTGTCAATGTATGGTTGCAGCCATTTTTGAATTATCTTTAGCAAAATTTTACTTGCATGTGATATTAATGAAATTGTCGGATGATTGCCACATTCTGTTGGGTCACATCTCTTTGAGATGGGCACAAATATGGATCTCTTCCAATCAGTTGGCCAGGTAGCTGCTTTTCAAGTTTCTTGGCATAAATGAGTGAGTACCTCCAGTGCTGCATCAGTTTGTTGAACGATTTCCATTTGTATTCCATCAATTCCCAGAGCCTTGTTTTTTGCCTATGCCTTCAGTGCACATTCTTCCTTCATGCCACTGACTCTTGATCATATGTTACCTCTTGAAATGATTGAACATTGACCACTTCTTTTTGGTACAATGACTCTGTGTACTTCTTTCATCTTTTTTTTAAATATATGCTTTCTGCATCATTCAATATTTTGCCCATATTGCAACCTGGGGCATGAATGTTTCTTCAGTCCTTTCAGTTTGAGAAATGCTTTTTCTTCCCTTTTGGGTTTGTGTGTTCTTCCCTTTTGGTTTTCTAACTCCAGGTCCTTGTACATTTCATTATAATACCTATCTTTGTCTCCTTGGTGTGCCCTTTGAAATTTTCTGTTCAGTTTTTTTACCTCATTATTTCATCCATCCATC
>NW_006408601.1:9575842-9580904 GCF_000296735.1 Chrysochloris asiatica | reverse complement strand
CAGTCCTGAAAGGAAAAGCTATAAGTTTAAATTCATTATTAGGAATCAAAGAGAAAGATTTTAAATTGATGATATAAGTATCTATCTTAAGAAGAAAGAAAAAGAAGAGCAAATTAAAATTTCAAATAAATTGTTATTAGGTGCCATTTGGTCAGTTCCAACTCACAACAGAAGGAAACACTGCTCAGTCTTGCACCGTCTTTACAATCCTTCCTATGTTTCAGTCCATTGTTGCAACCACTGTGCCAAATAAATAAAAGAAAGAAAATTAAAATCAGATACAAAATGAAATAGAAGATAAACTACAGCTTCTGAGATGAACCTCAATTACTCCTGGGTCCTGGCATTCATGACTTTGCATGACCCTCTCTCATTTTGTGTAGCATGCTACTGACCAATAGAATACCTCAGTGTTGTGGGAATGGCACTTAGATTACAACAGACTGTAACTTCTGTTGCCATGTTGGGGAGGTCCATGTTGCCTCCACCTAACAGTCAACTAGGCTGAAGGAATTCAGTCCAAAAATCCAAAAGGAACTTAACCCTGTCAACAATTATGTAAGTGAGCTTGGAACCTAAACCTTCTTCAACTGAGCTTTCAGATGAGCTCCTAGTCCCAGGCAACAACTTGAATGCCATTTGTGAGAAATCTTAAAGCAGAGAACTAGTTACACTGTATCCAGATTCCCTCTCACAGAAACTGTGAGAAAACAAATAAGGATTGTTTTAGGCCATAAATGTGGTCATTTGTTTCACAGTAACTAATACATAACCAATTACTGTTAGGTCGACTTCAATTCATAGCAACTCCATATTTGTCTGAGTAGAACTGTGAGACATAAAATTTTCAATAGCTAATTTTTCAGAAATGATCGCCAAGCCTGTCTTCCAAGCTGCTTCTAGTGGGCTTGTAACTCCGTCCTTTCATTTAGCAGTCAAGAGTCTTAATGGTGTGTACCACCTAAGGATGCTGATTGTAAAACGAAATCCTTGGCGACTTCAGTATTTTCTCCACAGTCAGTCAGTAGTGAGTAATTGTTATCATGATTAATTGTGACTGTCACAATTGTAAAGGAAGAAGTTTTGTAACAAAAAAATAGGGGAGTAGTCAATCTTATCGTCCAGAAACAGAGGATCCAAGGTTCATCAAGGGAGAGGAGCACAAGCAGAATGCAAGACTATGCAGAGAAGCAGCAACACCAGAGATGGAGGCAGAGACGAGAACATGGAGAGAGGGAGCAGCTGAGGACTCCAGACTCATGGAAAGAGAGGGACTGAGTGCTGGTGGCCAGGAAGCAGGCTTTCAGAATGTGCCCTTTGGTTGTTTAAACTATTGTAATTAAATTGTTCCTGAGTGTTTTTGTGTACATCCTCTCACCCCTACCTCTCACCCCAAAAAGAGGGAATGGAACCAAATACTGATGAATGATAATGCACTGAGGAGATTATAGTCACTGCAATGAAATGATGAGTGTAAAACTGATGTTCTCCCATGTAAACTAGCACTCAATTCACAATAAAAACTTTAAAGATGAAGAAGCACAGCCAGAATGCTCCTTAGAAGCCAGGATGGTGATACTTTGTTTCATATACTTTGGACATGTTCTCAGGAGAGACTAGTTCATGGAGGACCTCTTTCTTGGTAAAGTAGAGGTCAGCAAAAAAGAAGAAGCCCCCCCAATGAGTTGGATTGGCACAGTGGCAGCAGCAATGGGGTCAAGTGTAACAACAATTGTGAAGATGGCACAGGTCCGGGCAGTGTTGCATTCTGTTGAGCACAGCGTTTCTACAAGTAGGAACAGACTTGATGGTACCTAAAAACAGCAACAACAATATGTGCATGTGAAAGTTTAACAGCAAATAAGGATGACTGTAGAAGAATTGATGCATTTGAATATGGAGCTGGAGAAGAATATTGAAAGTACCATGGACTGCTAGAAGAACAAACAAATCTGTGTTGGTAGAAATACAACCAAAATACTCTTTAGAAGCCAGGATGATGAAACTTCATTTCTCATACGGAAGACATGCTAACATGTTATCTGGAGGGAACCATCCCTAGAGTAGGTCATCATGCTTGGCAGAGTGGAGGGTCACCTAAAAAGAGAAGGATCTCCAAGAAGGTGAAATGACACAATGGCAGCAGCAAAGAGCTCAAACGTAACAACCGTTGTGAGGCTGCCTCAGGACTGGGAAATATTTCATTCTATTGTGCATAGAGTCACTATGAGATGGAATTTACTAGATGGCACCTAACAACAACACAAATATCATATGCAAGTAAAATTTCTCAGAAGATAATTCGAAAACAGTTGTAGCAGTACAGCAAGAGGGAGTTGCCAGAAATTCAAGGGGAATTCAGAAGAGGACATGGAACTGGGGATATCACTGCTGACATCAGATGGCTCTTGGTTGAAAGCAGAAAGTATCAGAAAGATATCTCCTTGTGCTGTATTGACTATGCAAAGGCATTCAACTGGGTGACTCATAACAAACAGTGGATAACATTCTAAAGAAAGGAAATTCCACAACACTTAATCGTATTTATGAGGCACTTGTACATAGACCAAAGAGGCAGTTGTTGAAATAGAACAAGGGGATACTGAATGATTTAACATCAGGAAAGATGTGTGTCATGGTTGTATCCTTTCAGCATACTAATTCAGTTTGTATGCTGAGCAAATAATCCAAGAAGCTGCTTTATATGAAGAGGAACATGACATCAAGATTGGAAGAAGACTCATTAAACCTGCAATATGCAGATGACACAACCTTGCTTCCTGGAAGTTAAGACAGCTTAAAATATTTACTGATAAAGATCAAAGACTACTACCTTCAGTATGAATTGCACCTTATTGTAAAGAAAACAAAAATCCTCACAACTGGACCAAAAAAATAACATCATGCCAAACAGAGAAAAGCTTGAAATTGGTAAAGACTTCATTTTGCTTGGAGCTACAATCAGCAGTCATGGAAGCAGCAGTCAAGAAATCAAATGACATATTGCATTAGACAAATCTTCTGCAAAAGATCTCTTAAAAGTGTTGAAGAGCAAAGATTTAAAGAGTAGGTTGTGCCTGACACAAGCCATGGTATTTTCAATTGTCTCATATGCATGTAAAAGTTGAAACATGAATAAGGAAGATTGTAGAAGAATTGATGCATTAAATTATGGTGTTGGCAAAGAATATTGAAAGTACTGTGGATTGTCAGAAGAACAAACAAACCTGTCTTGGAAGAAGGAGAGCCATAATATTCCTTAGAAGTGAAGATGGAGAGACTTCATCTCTCATTCTTTGGAAATGTTGTCAGGAGGGATCAGTCACTGGAGAAGGATATCTTGGTAAAGTACCATATACTTGGTAAAGTGGAGGATCAAGAAAAAAGAGGAAGACCCCCAACAAGATGGATTGGCACAGCAGCAGTAACAACAGGCGCAAATGTAACAACAATTGTGAGGATGGCACAGAATCAGGCAGCACTTCATTCTGTAGTGCATATGGTACCATCAGTCAAAACCAACTCGACAATATCTAACAATAACAAGCAACATTTTTCTGTTGTTCTCTGCTCTCAGCCAAAATTCATCTGACATCAGCAATTAGATCCCTCATTCCACGTCCCCTTCTGAACCCGGCTTGAATTTCTGTCAGTTCTTTTTTTTTCTTCAAGTGTTTATTGTGAATTATGTGATCGTTTACATGGGAGAACACCAACTTTACATTCATCCTATCGTATTTTGTTGCATTGCAATGATTACAATCCCCTCCATGCATCATCAAACAACCAAAGTGTACACCCCGCAAGTCTGTCTGGCAGTTCCCTTTTGATATATTGCTACAATCATTTAAAAAGTATTTTTAGCAAAATTTTACTTGGTGTGATATTAATGATATTGTTAAATAATTTCCACATTCTGTTGGATCATCGTTCTTTGTAATGGGCACAAATATGGATCTCTTCCAGTCTATTGACCAGGTAGCTATCCTCCAAATTTATGAGTATCCACAGTGAGTACTTCCAGCATTGTACCTGTTTATTAAAACATCTCAATTGGTACTTCCTTAATTCCTGGAACTTTGTTTTTCACCAATGCCTTTAGAGCAGCTAGGACATCTTCTTTCAGTACCACAAGTTCTTGATCATATGCTACTTTCTAAAGTGGCTAAACATCAACCAATTCTTTTTGTTACAGTGATTCTGTGTATTCCTTATAGCTTGTTTTGATGTCCCATTGATTCTTTCAATATTTTGACTCGTGGCTTGAATTATTTCTTCAGTTCTTTTATCTCAAGATATGCCGAGTATGTTCTTTCCTTTTGGTTTTATAACTCCAAGTCTTTACACATTTCATTATTTGTTTTACTTTGTCTTCCTGAGCTGTCTTTTAAAATGTTATGTTAAGCTCCTTTACTACACCATTTATTCTTTTTACTTTAGCTACTGTACATGGAAGAGCAGGTTTCAAAATCACTTCTGACATTCATTTTGGTCTTTTCTTTCTTGCCTGTTTTTTAGTGATCTTTTGCTTTCTTCATGTATACTGCCCTTGATATCATCTCACAAATCATTTGATTGTTAGTCATTATTGTTCAGTGCATCAAATTTATACTTAAGATAGTCTCTGAATTGAGGTGGGATATATTCATGGTCTTATTTTCCCTTTTGTGGACTTGTTTTCATTTTCTTCAGGTTCAAATTGAGCTTTCAATAGAGCAGTTGGTGGTCTGTTCTGTAGTTGGCCCATGGCCTTGTTTTTATTGATGACTGAGCTTCTCTATCATTTCTTTCCAGAACTGTAGGCCATCTATATAGTCCATCTGGCAAAATCCAGATCTATAATCACCTTTTATGTTATTGATAAAAGATATTTTCAGGGGGAGGTGGTGGAATAACAAGGTAGATAGGGGAATACTGAGACAGGTTTGCATGGCCTAAGTGGGACAGAGGTAAATAGTGATTCGTGCTCAACCTTGGAACAACAGGGCTCTGTGATCCAGGAATCTAGCCATAGTTGAAAAGGGAACATAATATTAAGATGCTTGACTGTCTTATGAATATT
>NW_006408601.1:9563463-9574181 GCF_000296735.1 Chrysochloris asiatica | reverse complement strand
TATTGCCAATGGATAACTCATTGGTCTTCAAAATTCTGTCATGCAACCAAGGCCATATTTGCCAACGACTGATCTTCTTTGTTTCCGGTTTAGGCATTCTAATCACCAGTGGTTATCAATTCATCTTGATTTCATGTTTGATCAATTTCAGACTTCAGAAATTGGTAAAAATCTTTCCGTTTTAAATTTTTGTTTCTAGTAGTTGGTAATAAATTTGAATAATAGTCATATTAACTGGTCTTCCTAGTAGGTTAATGGTTATTATCCTATCACTGACTGTGTTGTACTTCAGGATAGATCTTGAAATGTTCTTTATGATGATTAATGGAATATTATTCCTCTTCAGTTAATCATTCCTGGCAGAGTAGACTGTGTGTCTGATACAAAATGGCCAATACTAGCTCAGCTCAGCTCACTAATGACTAGGATATTCATCTTTATCTATTCCATTTCTTTTCTGATGAATTCCAATTTTCCTAGATTCATACTCTGTAATTCAACATTCTGATTTTTAATGGATATTTACAGCTGTTTCATCTCATAATGAGTTGTGCCACATCAATCAATGAAGGTCCCCCAAACTTGACTCCATTCACATAATTACAGTTGGCTCTACTTTGAGGAGGCAGCTCTTCTCCAGTTTAAATTTGTGTGTCTTCAAGCCTAACTGGCTCATCTTTAAGAACTATATCAAACAGTATTCTGCTGCTTTTCATAAGGTTTTCACTGGTCAGTTTTTTCAGAAGGAGATATTCAGCTTCTTCTCCTTAGTCTGTTGTAGGCTGAAGCTACTCTGAAGCCTGTCCACCATGGACTCTGCTTGAATTTGAAATACTGGTAGCATAGCTTCCAGCCTCACAGCAACATGCTCACTGTCACAGTATGGAAAAATGGCAGATAAGGGTAGAGACTACTATTAACTGCCATTTATTGAGCATTCATAAGTACTGTGCTAGTTACTGTGCATATGTGATCTCATTTATTCTATTTTGTCATATCTGAATTATGACCTTGGTGGTAGTGGTGGTGGTGTGCCATTGAGTGGGTTCTGACTAATAGTGACCCTGTATAGGGTTTCCAAGGCAATAAATATTTATGGGAGCAGAAAGTCTCATCTGTTTCCCACAGAAGAACTGGTTAATTAAAATTGCTGATCTTTGTGCCAGCAGCCCAACACATAACCACAATGCTGCCAGGGATCCTTAAAATATGACCTTGGTGATGTTAACTCGTCTGCCTTGTTGTTGTTGTCAGGTGCCATCGAGTCGGAACCAACTCATAGCGACCCCATGCACAGTAGAACGAAACAATGTCCGATCCTGGGCCAATCTCACTACCGCTGCCACACTTGAGTCCATCAATGATGCCACCTGGCTGATCCATCTCGTTGGGGGTCTTCCTCTTTTTCTCTGACCCTCCACCCTACCCAGCATGACATCCTTTTCCAGTGATTGTTTCCTCCGGACTATATGTCCAAAGTAGGAGAGACGAAGCTTAGCCATCCTGGCCTCCAAGGAGCACTCTGGCTGCACTTCTTCCAAAACAGATCTATTGGTTCTTTTGGCAGTCCATGGCACTTTCAGTATTCTCCTCCAACACCACAACTCAAAGGCATCAATTCTTCTACGATCTTCCTTATTCACTGTCCAACTTTCACATCCATATGAGGCTATTGAAAACACAATGGCCTGGGTCAGGCGCACCTTAGTCCTCAAGCTGACATCTCTGCTCTTCAATACTTTAAAAAGTTCCTGTGCAGCAGATTTGCCCAGTGCAATACGTCGTCTGATCTCTTGACTGCTACTTCCGCGAGTGTTGATAGTTGATCCAAGAAGAATGAAGTCCTTGACAACTTCAATCTTTTCTCCATTGATAAGAATGTTGTTTATTGGTCCAGTGGTGAGGATTTTTGTTTTCTTGAGATTGAGATGTAATCCATATTGAAGGCTGTGCTCTTTAATCTTCATAAGTAAATGTTTCAAGTCCTCTTCACTTTCAGCGATCAAGGTTGTATCATCTGCATATCGCAGGTTGTTAATGAGTCTTCCTCCAATCCTGATGCCACGTTTTTCTTCATAGAACCCAGCTTCTCGTATTATTTGCTCAGCATACAGGTTGAATAAGTATGGTGAAAGAATACAACCCTGTCTCACACCTTTCCCAATTTTAAAACATTCAGTGTTCCCATGTTCTGTTCAAACAACTGCTTCTTGGTCTAGGTACAGATTTCTTAGAAGTACAATTAAGTGTTCTGGAATACTCATACTTCTCAATGTTGTCCACAGCTTGTCATGATCCACACAATCGAAAGCCTTTGCGTAGTCAATAAAGCACAGGTAAACATCTTTCTGATATTCTCTGCTTTCAGCCAAGATCCATCGGACATCAGCAATGATATCTCTCATTCCACAGCCTCTTCTGAATCCAGCTTGAACCTCTGGAAGTTCTCTGTAAATGTATGATTGTAGCCATTTCTGTATTACCTTTAGCAAAACTTTGCTCGCTTGAGATATCAAAGAGATTGTCTGATGATTTCCGCATTCTGTTGGGTCACCTCTCTTTGGAATGGGCATAAACATTGATCTCTTCCAATCAGTTGGCCAGATAGTTGTCTTCCAAATTTCTTGGCAGAGATGAGTGAGTGCCTCCTGTGCCGCCTCACTTTCCTGAAAGATTTCAATTTTTATTCCATCAATTCCTGGTGCCTTGTTCTTTGCCACTTCTTTCAATGCACTTTGGACTTCCTCTCTGAGTATCATTGGCTCTTGTTCATATGGTATCTCTTGAAATGGTTGAACATTAACCATTTCCTTTTGGTACAATGACTCTGTGTATTCCTTCCATCTTTTCTTGATGCATTCTGCATCATTCAATAATTTGCCCAGTGAATCTGCCTTGTAGGTGTGTGGATATTATCTATCATAGAGAACATTGTACTTCAAGAGAGATTGTGAAATGTTCCTTCTGGCAATGAATGCAACACCAATTATCATCAGAAAGATGACAAGGTGAATGCTCACTAATGTGCTTACCGATGAATGAATGAATGAATGAATGATGGATGAACATATATATCCACTTTAAGTCTCTCAGTCCAATTTATATTCTAAGTGGACACTGCAAACAATTTATTTTCGTTTTTGCTTTGCTTTTACAAAACTCAGAGACAAAGTCCAGCTCTAAAAATTGCACGGAACTTAGTTATGGTGTTGGAGGAGAATATTGAAAGTGCCACGAGCTGCCAAAAGAACAAACAGATCTGTGTTGGAAGAAGGCCAGGATGGCCAAACTTTGTCTCTTATTATTTGGACATATTGTCAGGAGGGGCTAGTTGCTGGAGAGGGAGATCATGTTTGGTAAGGTGGAGGGTCAGAGAAAAAGAAGAAGATCCCCAGTGAGATGGATTGGCAAAATGGCAGCATCAATGGGTTCAAGCATGGCAACTATTGTGAGGTTGGCCCAGGACCAGGCAGTGTTTTGTTCTGTTGTGCATAGGGTTGCTATGAGTTTGTACCAACTCAATGGCACCTAACAACAACAACATCCCATCCCCAGTAAAAGAGCTAGTGAAAAAGTATAGGGTGGAATGAGCATTATTTTCACACAGAAGATACCAAGACAAAACAAGATCAATTCAGCTCTCAAGAGAATCAATATCTGTCCACCTTAGGAAGAACCTAACCATGCTGAGGAGCATGCCACAGAGAGGGAAGATGAAGACAGAGTACAGCAGAGTACATGGAGAGCTTGGCCGTAGCCCACCACTGGGAGTTGCACTGTCATCGGGGACCTTCTAGCTATTCCTGAATACCCTTTAGAATACAAAAGATATAGAAATTCACTCTACTCTTCTCATGACCATTTCACAGAGAATACAGAGATATTTACAAACATCAGACAAACTACATTCATTATTTATAATCCACTGGTCCCACTAGGTGCCCCTGGCCCAACATCAAAGATTCATTCCTCCAGAGTAAGGAATGCTATAGGGATCTATTCTCTTCAATTGTTGACTTTTCCATTGCCTCCTACCACTCTTGCTTTCGAAAAATCAGGTGGCTGCTGACTTCACTCCTGCATCCTCAGTTTCCCTTACAGGACCTAGAACATAGTAGGTGTTCTGTAGAGTATGCTGACTTGAGTAGGACTGGATGCACATCCTAGACTTGAGTGTGATTTCAGCCAGCTCTGACTGACTCCAGCAGAAACTCTCCAGAGGCCTTCAAAACCAGGGGCCCCCTACTTCTCACCTGGTTGGCAGATTACCTCCAGACTGAGATGTTCAGAGAAGAATTGAAGGATTAATGAAGACGGGCATAGACAACACACTCAAACGATTCTGCAATTTGCATCCATGCTCATAAAGGCTATTGGTCTGCCATTTTCTTGTCTGGGAATTCTTTTTTCCAAGTTTTGATAGAATTGCTAAACTGGCCTCAGTCAATGAATTGAGAAGTATTCTCTCTTATGAGTTCTGAAAGATTTTGATATGCTATTTCTTTCTTAAATATGGCTTAGAAGTCAACTCACACACACACTCCTCACTTGTTCCCTTCCCAGGGAGCTGAGTGTGTTCTACTTTTTTATTACTTACAAGGGTTGTCAGTTGTTCTTGTTAACATTGATAAATTAAGAAATAGAAACAAAAGTTTACTATTCAAAGCTATAACTATTAAAGTAAGAATTGAAAATGTAAATGGTTAAAAAAAAAGTTGTTTCCCTTGGAACTAGAATTCAGAAAGAGTTCTGCCTTTTATTTTATATTCTTCAAAGTCATTCGGAAAGAAATTGTAGACCTGTATGCATTCGTGCTGTGATTTAAAACAGGGAGGGGTGTCAAAACAGGCCATGACGGGCCTTGAATGATAAGCAAAGGAAGATGTACTTTCACTTCACCTATAAAAGACTTCCAGTGTGAGAACATAGTGCTTACCCCTACTAGCAGTGCAGAGATAGCTGTGAAAAACTCCAGAACAGCAATCATTAACAGGAAGGGGGACTGGGTGGGGTGGGGAGGGGAGACAGAGAGTTGCAGAAATTATATACAAGTTTGATCAAATGTTGAGAACCATCTTGTGAGGGCAGATGACCTAACATTTCTGGATGCTAGTCAGTCACTGGATCTCTGCACAGGAAATCACAAGGTTGTCCAGCAGCTTGATAAGTCTTGCTCTGCCACCCAATTTCACGCCTGCTCCTTCAGGCACCACTCTATCCAGAAGACAGAGCATTGCCTACTGGTGACTATCAACTGTAGGAGAGCTCTCAGCTTTGGACAGATCGTTGCTCCATTTCCAACAAGAAGAATGGAGGAAAGGTAAGAGTTTATCAAGAGCTGTCTCATTTCTAAAACCACCAGTGCATTCGTCTACTTAGTTAGCATCTGCATTGCTCCATTGTGGGGCAGGACACTCAGGAAGTCATGGGGTTGCATTAGGAAAAGGAAGGAGAGACATGGAGCTCCTCTTGGTAACTTTGAGCGCCAGCACTCTCAACTGTGGAAGATGTGAATGGAGACCACCTGGACTGCTCCCCTTCTTGGGCCCTCTTCCTATATTCTCCCTTTCATCCTAAATATTTAAATCTGTTGCCATGTTGAGAAACCTGTTGCTTTCCTTCATTTAAGGAGCATGATTATAAAACCACATAGCGTCCTAAACAAAAGTGCTGTTAATAACCCAGGTTTCACTTTTCCAAAGTTTTCCCCCTTTGTACATCTGTCAAAGTGCCTGTTGGAAATGGGTGGTCCAAACTGGTATAACTAGAGAATTTAATGAAGGCACAATTTACAAAAAAAAGTACCAGCACAAGGGAAAGGTACAAGGGTTGGTGAAGCCCCCAAAGACAAGAAATTGGGGGCATTCTTACCATCGTTAGACCTAAGGGATAAGGAGAAGTTACCAGGATTCAGAGAGGGCTGCAGCTGTCTGTAGCACAGGCTCAGTAGATAGGGAGAATACCATTACCACTGCTAACTAACTGCATCAAGGGGGAAGAAAGCCAAGAGAAAGATGAAAATTACCATAACCTTCACCCTTGCCCTCCAAATTTGTGTCAGTGTCTCCCTTTGACTTGACTCAACCAGGAGCCAGAGGGGAAGGGAGATCATCAATGAGGCAGAGTTGTTGCCACCCAAAGAACATGCAGGGTATTGTTAAGTGTCATCGAGTTGGTTCCAACTCATAGCAACCCTGTATAGGGATCTGAGGAACAGTTGGTAGGTTTGAACTACTGACCTTGTGGGTCACAGTCCAGTGCTGATCCTACGGCACTACACCGGGAGTCCACATGCAAGGTGGTGGTGGTTATATACTATGGAGTCAGTTCCAACTCACAGTGATTCTGTGAGGCTGTAAATCTTTACGGGAGTTTCTGAGGCTGTAAATCTTTACGGGAGCAGAAAGCTTCATCTTTCTCCCGCAGTTTTCAACAGCTGACCTTGAGGTTCGCAGCCTGTCTAGTAACCACTACGCTACCAGAGCTCCTTACATGCAGGGTGGTTGTTGCTGTTAAGTACCATTGAGTCGCTTCTGACTCATAGTGACCCTGTATAGGGCTTCCATGGAGTAGCTGGTAAGTTTGAACCACTGAAATTGCAACTCACACTGACCTTGCAGTCCAGATATTATCCTGCAGCACCAAAGGAGATCTTGAAGACAAACAACAACAAAATCTTCATACCTCATTATATGTGCCTTGCAATATATATTTCCTAGGACTCTCTCCATCATGTTATTGGATTCAGTTCTCATTTAAATCTATTGAGAATAGTATTTTGTCCTGTTTTCTGCTTGCACCTATTTCTTTACTGTCTTTTTATCAGGACTGTTACCAGACGCTTCCCTAGATTAAAGGTTCTTGCTCTGCTAAGAATAATGAAACAAGAGAACTGGCTTATCACACAAACAAGGAATTTATTAGTAGGAATAAAAGTGCTTTGACTAGGGGAGGCATAGCAGGTTTTGAAGCAACATGGCACACGTCTCACTTAATTAAGTTTTTAACAGGACAGTTATACTTTTTACTATAATGAAGAAAGAAATGGGGCAACAAAGAAACTGGGCAGTTCTTCCTGGAATTTGGGAGGGGTGATGTACAGACTTTTTGCAAGATGGATTCTGTTGTAAAGACTTCTAGGATGGTGACCATCACTTATTATGGGATGTATTTGACAGTGTCCTCTGTTGGAAGATTGTAACTTCGTCAAGGTACATGATCTGGATTAGATTCAAGTTTGTTCTGACCTCCTAAGTTTCTGAAAGACAATTTTAAGGAAGTTTTACATGGGAATAAGAGTCAAAATCATGATGTTCCAGGATGTGGATGAGGTTGCTCAGGGTGTGGGTGAGACACAAGGTTCTGCAATGGGAGTTGTTCTGCTTCCTTGCCTGTCAACAGATCTTTGGCTATGCAGCTACAAGCTGGTTCTTTTGCCAATTGCTTTTAACTCTTGTTGGTTGTTGCTGTTAACTGCCATGGGGTCAGTTCAGACTCATATTGTTGTTGTTAGGTACCAACTCACGGAGACACTATGCATAACAGAACAAAACACTGCCCAGTTCTCTGCCAGCCTCACAATCGTTGCTATGTTTGAGCCTACTCCTGCTGCCACTGTGCCAATCTATCTCGTTTGGGGTTCTTCTCTTTTTCTCCAACCCTCCACTTAACCATGCATGATGTCCTTCTCCAAGGACTGGTCCCTCCTGATAATATGTCTGAAGTATGGGAGATGAAGTCTGGGCATCCTAGCCTCCAAGGAGCACTCTGGCTGTACTTCTTCCAACACAAAATTTGTTTGTTATTTTGGAAGTCCATGGTACTTTTAATATTCTCCTCCAACACCATAACTCAAATGCATCAATTCTTCTATGGTCTGTCTTATTCACCATCCAACTTTCACATGAAGTTATTGAAAATATCATGGTTTGGTCAGGCACACCTTCATCCTTAAACTGACATCTTTGCTCTTGAATATTTTAAAAGAAGTCTTATGTGACAGATTTGCCTATTGCAGTATATCATTTGATTTATTGACTGCTGCTTCCATGAGCATTGATGGTTGATGTGAGCAAAATGAAGTCTTTGACAACTTCAATATTTTCTCCATGTATCTTGATGTTATTTATTGGTTCAGTGGTGAGGATTTTTATTTTCTTTACATTGAGATACAACCCACACTAAAGGTTGTGGTCTTTGAACTTCATCAGTAAGTATTTTAAATGCTGTTTCTTTCAGCAAGCAAGGTTATATCGTCAGCATATCGCATGTTGTTAATGAGTCTTCCTCCAATCCTCATGCCATCCTCTTCTTCATATAATCCAGCTTCTCAGATTATGTGTTCAGCATACAGATTCAGTAAGAATGGTGAAAGAATATAACCATGGTGCTGGCACACACCTTTCTTAATTTTAAACCAATCGGTGTTCCCTTGTTCTGTTCGAACAACTGCCTCTTGATCTATGGATAGGTTCCTCACGAGCACAATTAAGTATTCTGGAATGCTCATTCTCCACAATGTTGTCCACAGCTTGTCATGATCCACATAATCAAAAGCCCTTGCATAGTCAATAAAGCATGGTAAACATCTTTCTCATTTTCTCTGCTTTCAGTTAAGATCTATCTGACATCAGCAATGTTATCTCTCATTCCCTGTTCTGAATCCAGCTTGAGCCTCTGGAAGTTCTCTGTCAATGTATGGCTGCAACCATTTTTGAATTATCTTTAGCAAAAATTTGCTTGCATGGGCTAGTAGAGATATTGTCTGATGATTTCTGCATTCTGTTGTGTCACCTCTGTTTGGAATGGGCACAAATACGGATCTCTTCCAGTCAATTAGCCATGTATTTGTCTTCCAAATTTCTTGGCATAGATGAGTGAGTGCCTCCAGAGCTGCATCAGTTTGTGAAAAGATTTCAATTTGTATTCCATCAATTCCCAGAACTTTGTTCTTTGCCAATGCCTACACTGTACCTTGGACTTCTTCCTTCAGCATCATTGGCTCATGATCATATGTTGTTACTTCTTGAAATGGTTGAACATCAACCATTTTCTTTTTGGGTACAGTGACTCTGTGTATTCCTTCCATCTTCTTTTGATGCTTTCTGCATCAACATTTTGCCCATATAATCCTTCAATATTTCAAGCTGAGGCTTGAATTTTTTATCCCCCAATTCTTTTAGCTTGAGAAACGCTGGGTATGTTCTTCCCTTTTGGTTTTCTAACTCCAGGTCTTTGCACATTTTGTTACAATATTTGCCTTTGTCTTCTGGAGCTGCCCTTTGAAATGTTCTACTCAGTTCTTTTACCTCTTCATTTCTTCCATTTGTTTTAACATTTCTATGCTGGAAAGCAAGCTTCAGAGTGTCTTCTACCATTCATTTTAGTCTTTTCCTTCTTTCTTGTTTTCTTAATGACCTATTGCTTTCTTCCTGTATGCTGTTCTTTATGTCATCCCACAACTTTTCTGGTCTTTGGTCATTACTGTCTAATGCATCAAACATGTTCTTCAGATGATCTCTAAATACAGGTGGGATATAATCAAGGTCATATTTTGGCTCTTATGGACTTGTTTAAATTTTCTTCAGCTTCAACCTGAACTTACACTTGAGCAATTGATGGTCTGTTTCACAGTCTGCCTATGGCCTTGTTTTGGCTGATAATATGGAGCTTTTCCACCATCTCTTTCCACAGATGTAGTCAGTTTGATATCTGTGTATTCCATCTGGTGAGATCTATATGCATAGTCATCTTTAATGTTGTTTAAAAAGTATTTGCAATGAAGAAGTCATTGGTCTTAGAAAATTCTATCATGCAATCTCCAGCATCATTTCTATCACCAAGGCCATTATTTTCCAACTACTGATCCTTCCTCTTTGTTTACAACCTTTACATTCCAATTGCCAGTAATTAGCAATACATCTTGATTATATGTTTGATCAATTTCAGACTGAAGAAGCTGGTAGAATTCTTCATTTTCATCATGACTGGCTTTAGCGGTTGGTATGTAAATGTGAATAGTAGTTGTATTAACTGGTCTTCCTTGTAGGTGTATGGATATTATCCTATCACAGACAGCATTGTCAGACTCATAGTGACCCTGTATGGGGTTTCTGAGGAGTAGTTGGTTAGTTTAAACCACTGACCATGTGATTCAAACTGACCTTGTGGTCAAGTACCGATCCTACAGCGCCACGCCAGGGTCTGTGTTTCTCATGTGGCGCTATAGGATAAGCACTAGACTGCAAGGTCATTTGAGTCACAAGGTTGGTAGTTCAAACTCACTAGCTGCTCCTTGGAAACCCTATACAGGGTCACTGTGAGTCAGAACCTACTAGATGACACTTATTAATACTTAATAACAACAACAACATCCTTAATTCCTTGGTATTGTAGCCTGCCTCAGGACAATAAATATCTTGAAAATAGAATGCAGTAAAATAAGGATTACACATTGTCTTAGTTATCTAGTGCTGCTTTAGCAGAAGTACAACACAACAAACTGATGCCTTCAACAAACAGACATTTATTCTCTCAGAATTTAGGAGAAGATGTCCAAATTCAGAGTGCCAGCTCTGAGAAAGGGCTTTCTCTTTGTTGACTCTGGAGAAAGCTCCTTGCCTCCTTTCAGCATCTGTGGGCCCAGCATTCCTTGGAGATATCCCTGTGTCTTGGTATCAATCTTCCTCTGGATCTGGGAGCTTCACAGTGCAGTGACC
>NW_006408601.1:9560173-9563363 GCF_000296735.1 Chrysochloris asiatica | reverse complement strand
GGTGGTAGTACATCCCTCTAAGCTCTGCTTGCTTGTTTACTCTCTTTAATATCTCAAAAGATATTGAATCAAGGTACAACCTAACCCTGCATCTGGCCCCCTTAAAATCCTAGTTGTGAGGATTTACAACACATTGCGTAACCACATGAAATCAGGGCTCATGCCATCAGATGACATCCTGGGGGGGGTGGTGCATTATGACATTATATTAGATCTCATTGTGGGGGATTACTACATCATAATTGCCAAACAACTAAGAAACCAGGCCCCATCAAGTTGACACAAAACCTTAACTGCCATACACAGGTATTTATAAGTATTTTCATTTAATGACTTTGGCTGCTCTAAGAGAAACCCATATGTATCAGTGATTTTCTTAAATCTGAACTGCTGGATCCAACGTATCAGAAACCAAGGCTCTTCCCCAGTTGCTGCACTCCCATTTCTAGAATGGTACCCTCATCCTTTTTCTATTCCAATTTGCATTTGGATTGCACATTACTTGCTTACTTTTTTCTCCCCTTTCTGTGCATTGCGAATATCCTATACTGGCCATGGGACTGCTTAGTTGGGTAAGGGCGTAACCTGTGGGTTCACACTCAGGCTCTACCACTTGTTGGCACTGAGTCCTGGAGCAGAACACACAGCCTCTTTGGGCTTCAGTTTCCTTATCAGTAAACTGAGGATAATAGTACTACTTAGCTTATAGAGCTTTTAAGAGAATTCATAGAGGAAATACCTAGTAAGTGCGTAGTCAGCTTCCATTACTCATCCAAATGTGTGCTGGTCCACCATATCCAGTTGGCATTCACAGGAGCACATCTCTTTTTTTATTTTTTTTTAGGCGCATATATCTTTTCATTCAAATTCCCGTGCATTGTAGAAACATAGATGGTTTCTGTTTCCAACCCTTTTCCCAAAAAATCCTCTTCATAACTGTTCTAGTCAGTAAAATAAACTCTATTCAAAATCACCAGGTTGAGAAAATAGATGGTTTCATACTGCACATCTCCTTGCAAATAATTTAATAACCCCCTTAGGTAGTTCCCTGCTTCAACTAACTATTCAGCTACATTGCCTCCTATTTCTTGTCCTTTGAACCTCTCTAAAATGCATGAAAATGTTAAATTAAATTGTGAACTTAAACTGAAGGATTCTATGGGCAATGCAGAAAAATGCATATTGAGTGATGTAGAAAACATTAAAAAGTGGGACTCACAGAGTGCTTATCGGAGGCAGTCAGCAGAGGTTTTTGAGTCAATGATGGCGTTCAACTCGGACCCTTCCGTAGCTGTCTCTCAGCTAACTACCCGGTTCTGTGTCTGCTTGCTGAAGAAGCTACACAACAGGTGCTTGGGGAGGGGGGGGGAGGGTCTCTTCCCTGTAGATGGTCCTGTTGGCCGAGACCCTGAGTCCTTAATTATCATAGCTGACAGCTGCGATGAATTGAGACCGAATACCAGGAAGAAACTCAAGCACTTAATGAAGTTGCAAGACACTGACCATGGTCCACATTAGTTATGGGAATCCAGCAAGAAAACAGACAAATCAGCGAATTACAACAAGAGAACAAAGAATTACGTACACCCCTGGAAGAACATCAGTCTGCTTTGGAACTTATAATGAGCAAATATCCAGGAACAAATGTTTAGACTACTAATGGCAAGCATAAAAGATGATCCAGGTATAATAATGAAGCTACAAGAGCGGCACTCCAAGGAATTACAAGCACGTGTTAACCAAAGAACTGAAATAGCAGCAGTAATGAGGAAAGCCATTCCTGATGCTATTTCAGTTGTTTGAAAACAAAGGTTTGAGAGAAAGCCTTCAAATATCGCGAGAATAATTTTGGAACCTTCGGAAAGATGATACATCGGAAAGTATCAGTGACCAATAGTGACCTGAGTATAAGAAAGAGCTGAAGAGCTTCTAAGCATGTGAGCGTATTCTTACATTGGCTCCAGTCACTGGGACTGGCCTACTAAATGTATGCATTGAATAACAGAAAAATCAATGTTGATCAAGCTTTTATATATGATATGTATATATGTACACTTTGTGGCGCTGTGGGTTAATGCGCCAAACTGCAAAGCTGTGTGAAATGCAAGATTGGCGGTTCAAGCTCACCAGCTGCTCCTTGGAAACCCTATACAGGGTCGCTATGGGTCAGAAACGACTCAATGGCACTTAACAACAGCAACATACTATGTATGGTATATTGGTAATGACGTTTTTAAGGGATAACAAAAAATACGTTAATTAAATGGTCATTGACTTCATTCCAAAACATCATTGAAAGGCATAAATTAAGTCATTTCTAATTGTTGAACAGGTGAAGGGTTTCACAGGAAATGCTGAATATAAAGAGTACTCTTGCCTAGTTCTAGATGATATTTTGGTAAACTTGAATATTTCTAGGTAATGTTTAGGAATTAATAGAATTATCCCATTTAAAAAATATAAATTCATGCTGTGCTTTGAGGATGAAGTTCCTCACACTGAGTTTTATCCTTCCTGTTTGGTGTCAGAGTTAACAAATGGCTTATGAACTGTGTAAGACTTCAGCTTTAGTGACTGTATGTTTACCTTCCCATTAATTTAAATTTTTGTCAAAATGCTTTAAAGTCTTTAAGAATGTTTTGTACTCAGCATAAACAAAACTGGTGATTTAATTTTAGCTAATTTACCCTAATTGTAACTTGGCTAACAATTTTTCTTAACTTGCTAAGTGAAAGAAATATTTCAGGAATGAAAGAGAAGAAATATTACTTCTAAGAAAGTAATATTCTAAGAAAGATCTTTTAAGAGACATATTTAATAGGTTAAACTACTCTGAGAGAAAGTTTGGGTTCTAAGTCATTAGTGAAGATGAGATTTTTCTTGTCTCTCATTGATCTTTAAGAATATTATGTACTCATTTAGTTAACAGTAGAAATGTGTGATTCATAACACACGAAGTACGCTAATTTCCAAGTAAATTGGGAATTCCCCTGGCCTTTACTGCTTATTAAATAATAGTTTTTTTAAATATGAATAGTGAAAAGTAAGTTTTAATTTCAAGAAACTACTTGGTCTCATAACCTGTTAAGATTTTTTCTTACAAACTTTAGTCAAAAGGGGGTGAAAATCTATGGATTTAGAAGGGTAGTTCGTGATTTTACAAAATATCAAATATCTAGTACATAAAAAA
>NW_006408601.1:9558174-9559213 GCF_000296735.1 Chrysochloris asiatica | reverse complement strand
TTCTCTATTTTGTGATTATAGAATGTATCAAATAAACTTGGACATATTTATATTAAATATTAAAATTAGCAGATAGAAAATTCTACCTTTGAATGTAAATTTTTAAATGTTCCTTCATATAATTATGTATAATTTCATATATTGCTAACATTCAAAGCTACTTTTCACTTCAGAATTCTTCTAAAGTTTTGGGGAAAGGGATTGAGAGAGTTCATTGAATAGAAAAAAGCTAATGATCCAAACATTAAATATATTTCTTTTCTAATAAAAAGGCCTTTATTTGACATTTTGTAAATAATGAGAGTTTTTAAACTTTTGGCTTTTTGGGAAAATATCTCTTAATTTGATGGCAAAATTCATTCAAATAGTTTTTATCCCAAGTAAGAAATAAGTCACACAGTTGAGTTTAACTATGAGGCAGCTTTATTATAAAATGTTGCTTAATAATTATTTTTGTAATAAAAAAAACTAGGTTAATTTATTCTTGGTTTTCTTGCTTGGATATAAATTTTAAGGCCATGGTGTTTATTTTAAAGGCATTTTATTTTGTTAAGTAGTGACAGTTTTCCATACAACAACAAACCTTTTGTTAGTTTTACACAGAAGGTTCTATTTATGTCTGGGGGTATATGCTGCACCGAAATGTATTTTATCAATAAAGATGAGTGGTTACAATTTTCAAAAGGAAGATGGAAGAAATATACAGAGTCACTGTACCAAAAAGAAATAGTTGATGTTCAACCATTTCAAGAAGTAGTGTAAGATCAGGAACTGATGATACCAAAAGAAGTCCAAGCAGCACTGAAGGCAGTGGCAAAAACAAGGCTCCAGGAATTGGAAGGAAAAAAAATGATCAAAAAACTGATGCAACACTGGACATGTTCGCTTGTCTATGTCAAGAAATTTGGACGACAGCTACCTGGCCAACCAATTAGAAGCGATCTATATTTGTCAAGAAATCAAACGATGTATTGCATTAGGTAAATCTGCTGCACAAGACCTTTTTAAAGTGTTGAAGGGCAAAGATGTCAGCTTGAAG
>NW_006408601.1:9521930-9529706 GCF_000296735.1 Chrysochloris asiatica | reverse complement strand
TATATTGTGCTGTTGTTGGATTGAATGCTCTGTATACATCTATGAGGTCAAGTTGGTTGATTGCGTTGTTTAGTTCCTCTGTAACTTTGTCGAATTTCTTTCTGGTTGTTCTGTCCCTTTTCAAGAGTGGTGTGTTAAAATCTCCCACTATAATTGTAGATTTATCTATTTCTTTCTTCAATTCCAGTAAGGTTTGCTTCATGTAGCTTTGTGCTCTTTCATTGAGAGCGTAGATATTTATTATGGTTATGTCAACTTGCTCAATTGACCCTTTGATCATGAGATAGTGACTTCCTTTGTCTCTTATGCTGGTTTTTATCTTAAAGTTTACTTTGTCGGAGATTAGTATTGTCACTCCTGTTTGCTTATTGTTGCAGTTAGCTTGTTAAATTTTTTCCCATCCTTTAACTTTTAGTCTGTTTTTGTCTTGTGTGTAAGGTGTGTCTCTTGCAGGCAACATATTGACGGGTCTTGTTTTCTTATCCATTCTGAAACTCTCTGTCTCTTCACTGATGTATTCAATCCATCTTTTGTTCTGCATGTCTTCTTGTGTTGGGTTTGTGTTTTTTGTGCTATTTCTTGTTGGTTTCTTTTTAGTTTTCATGTTTGCTTGTTCTGCTTGTAAATTCATTTTTATGATAAGTTGTGAAGTATTAACTTTCTTTGGGGTTACCTTATAGTCTACTAACTTTTCTTTCCATTTTAGATAATCCATTGTATCCTGTAATTTATCTGACATCCTCACCACGTGGGTCTCTGTTGCTACGTTTGTCCCTTCTTTGACATTGATATAATTTTGATCTTCAGTTGACCTCCCAGCTCCTTTGAGTTTGTTGTTGTAGTCTTGTTCTGTTCTGTACTCTGCTATCTGTTGACTGAGTTCCAGGTGGTGTTGCCACACCTGTCAATCTCTGTTTGTTGTCTGTTCTTGTTAGTTTTCAGTCCATAGAACTACCTTTAGTATGTTTTGAAGTGCTGGATTGGTTTTGATAAAATCTCTCAGATTCTGTTTATCATGGAATGTCTTGATCGCACCATCATATTTGATTGATAGTTTCTCTAGATAGACGATTCTTGGTTGACAGTTTTTTTTCTTGTAGGGCTTTGTATATGTCTCCCCATTGCCTTCTTGCCTGCATAGTTTGTTCTGAATAGTCAGAGTTTAATCTAATTTGCTTGCCTTTATAAGTGACATGTCTCTTCTCCCTGGCCACTTTTAGTATTCTTCCCTTGTCTTTAGTTTTGGAGAGCTTGATTATTATATGTCTTGGTGACTTTCTTTTGGGGTCTATCCTTCCTGGGTTACGTTCAGCTTCTTGAATGTTTATTTTCTCATCTTTCAAGATGTTAGGGAAATTTTCTTCCAGAAGCTCTTCAACTATCTCCTCTGTGGACTTCTGTGATTCTTCCTGTTCCAGAATGCCAATAATTCTTAAGTTGTTCCTCTTCATATTATCCAGCATGAATCATAGACTCTCTTCAGATTTTTTATCCTTTTTTCTGCTTGCTCTTCTATCTTAGCAGTATTGAGAGAGTTGTCTTCCAGCTCACTAGTTCTGGCTTTCATCTCTTCTATTCTGCTCATTTCCCCTCTCAGCGTTTTGTCCATTTCTGATATCTTATTATTGATCATCTGGACATCTTTTTTCAGGTTTTGAATTGTTTCCAATACTGTATCAATCTTATTTGATTGCTCCTGTAGCACTTTCCTGACTTTGTCCTTGTTTTCATCCACCCCTTTTCAGAGCATTTGAATTTGTTTCCATATCATTCTTCTGAATTCTTTCTCATGCAAATCCAAAACCTGCTCTTTCTCCTCTAGAATGCTTTTTTCTGTCTCCAGATTATTTGCATCAGCTACTCTCTTCTGGTTTTGGACGTGTTTCAATCTCATTTGTTGCTTTTTGTTCATCATGATAGTTATGTGTTTTGTTGTTTCTTTGTTTTTTTAAGCTTAAGTGAATGTTCGTTTTTTGTTGTTAGGCTTACTGGGTGTCTCCTGGTGAATATGATCAGGAGATAGGCTTCCCTTTTCACATTTAATGCTTAGAAGGTGTTGTTGGCTCTTGTCTCAGTGGTGGAATATTATGGGGTATGCTTATAGCTTGGCTATATGGCCACAATATCTGTCTCTTCTTGGGTAACATAGGGAGAAAAAGCTCCCACCTCCAGGAAAGATGTGTGATCAAAAGAACCAAAAGTAGAAGTAATATAAGTGCATAGACAAAAATCACAACTGTCCTGAGCTACACCATCAGTGTGTATGCACAATTAGAAGCCTCCAGCAGGGGGCTGGGGGTGTCCACTCTTACGCCCCTCATCTAGTCACTACAGTAGTGGTGCACAGGTAGATATTGGGGATTAATGGAAGAAAGATTGTCTACTATTTTTGTCTCTGAACGTCAGTTAGGTATCTGTGTGTGCACAGTGAAATTCTCAGGATGGTTGAGTCTTTTTATGCTGGGGTTTTACAGATTATTTTGAATTGGTTCTGCACATGGAGCTTGGGCAGCGCAGCAGCCATGAATGGGGCTCCGAACCACAAGCTTAGCAGCTTGAAACCACCAGCCACACTGTGGGAGAAATGTGAGGTGCTCCGCTCCCACACAGACCCACAGTCCCAGAAACCCCGCACAGGGCCGTCTGGAGTCGGAACCTACTTCCATGGTGCACCACCATGGAAGGGTCCCACTGGGGAAACTTTTAGGTGTGTGGCTCCACAGGTGACATCATAAGTTGCTGCCAAGCTCCTTCTCGCTGTATCATGGGAAAACTGTCCCACCTAATGTCCGGGCTGAACAATGAAGGTGGGACAGGGAGAAAGAGGGGAAAGAGGGAGAAATGTGTAGTCTCCTGCCTCTCTCATTTTTTTTTTTTTTTGCAAATGCCTCTGTACTGCTTTTAGCGTGGTTTTCTGAGCTGGACTGGCTCTAGACTCTGCCAGGGTGGGGTAGTCACCGAGGGAGTCCCATCTCCAGATTCTTAACTCACAGTATTTTCCTAAATATAGTGATTTTTTTCACTTGTGAGTACGGGAAACTAACATCCTGGATCTTATGGTAGATCTGGAGCTCTGGAGTTGTTCTACAAATGCTTCCTTCGTGAGATCCCCCTCCCTTCTCACCCGAGCATATCCTACCTGGTTTTTGCTGCTATCACCCAAAACCCAGGATAGTAATTTTTTGCAAGGAGGGGACCCGGATGACAGAAGCTGAAACACATGATTAAAGTCAGGTCAAGATCTGAGAATCATCTTGAAAGGTTTCTTGCCTCAAACATCTCCAGATTCTCATTTGCCAGTAGGCTCCTGCACAGGAAGTCACAGGGTCTGTCCAACATCTTGATAAGCCTCACTTGGTCACCAGATTTCACTCCAGCTCCTGCAAGCATATTCCAGACAGGGTTAGAAAAGCCCATCCTTTTCTACTCACCTCCACCAAAAAGAAGAACGGTGCTAAGGTAAGAGTGAACTCAAGAGCCATCTTTCTCCCAAGCCAGACTTGGTTTTTCCCTGTAAGTTCACAATTTTTTCAAGTTGTGGTAGGGTTAGGGTATGCAGGGAGTCATAGGCCTCGATTAGGAAGAGACAAGGGATATGTAGTCCTTCATAGAATCTCTGGGTACTGGCAGCTTAGAGTGTGGGGGATGCAAATGGTTCTATTTTTGTTCTACCTCCATACTTCCTCCCTTTGTCTCCAAACATCCAAATCTGCTACTGTAGGGAGAAATATTTTGCTAACTTTAAGGAGCAGGATGACATGCAGTCATTGCTTCCCCAAACTCAGTTTCTCTTAACAACCTCAGGTATTACAAATTTGCCTGATACTCAAATGCTTGGTTTGCTTTTTGTTTATTTGTTTTTCTCTTTTGTATCACTGCAGCTGTTAGTGTAATGGAGTAACTGAAGAGAATTTAATGAAGGGACATGGTGTGGGCAAGGATAAGGGAAACCATTAAGTACAGTAAAGCTCCCCCAAAACAAGTAATAGCAGGGAACTATTACTATGTCATTAGATAGAGTAGCAGCAGCACTGCTAAGTACAGTCTAGTAGGAAGAGAGCCAGGAAATTTAGAATTCCCAAAACCCTCTCCTCTTGCCCTCAAGCTCTTCTCAGTGTCTCCCTTTGGCTAAACTTACCCAGGGATCCAAGGCCACAGGGGAAGAGAGCCCATCATTGAGGCACAGAGTTATTTCCTCCTGGGACCTAGAGCACAGTAAAGAGACCGTGGGAAAAGTGATGTAATGGCAAATGCAGACTCCATCACACCTTCCTACATCTTCCTCATGGAGAGTTCTCTCTCTGGCTCATCTGATTGGGCTAATCTCTCATTGAATCGCCTACAGTTTTTAGAAGGTGTTTTCTTTTTTCCTTTTGATTGTTTGCACTTCTTTTATTTAGTGTCATTTTATTAAACCACTCTGGAGCCTTCTGAGAGACAGGAAAGGACTCCTATAGTCAGTTGCTTGTTTCCAGACGGCTTCTGCTCATCTATCCTTTTTTCCTTATATGACTGCTATATCTTCCTTGCTCTTGCTAATGATTAATAAATCTCGACTACAGACTCCCACTTTTTTATATTACATTTTGGATTTTACTTGTGTATTATTTACATATTTTTCCTTTCCCTTTCATGTGTAATGAACATGCTACACTGGCAGTGAGTCTGCAGGACTGGTTAAGAGAATGACTGGCTCAGACCTGTGGGTTCACATCCAGACTCTACCACTTGTATGCATGGAACACAGGGTAAATCACTCAACCTCCTTATGCTTCAGTTTACTCATCTGGAAAATGAGAGTAATAATGTTCTTAGCTCATTGGGCTCTGAAACAAATTAAAATTTATAATACCTAATAAGCACTCCGTCACCTGCTCTTATTCACCCTGATATGATTTAGACCACCTTCACAAGTTGAAATTCACATGAGTATTTGTCTTTTCAGCCAAATCCCTGCAAAATATAGAAATGAGTACTTTGTCAATTCCCCATCCTCAACAATCCTCTTCATAAATGCTTTCTTTAATCAGCAAAACAAGCTACTCAAAATCATCTTGGGGGGAGTTTGAGTGAGTTTACATTGCACATGTTCTAGCAAATTGCTTAATCATCCCTCAGAAATCATGGGGCTTCCAAAAATTGTGGTAAATGGAATTGAAAAATAATGGATTTTTTCCACAAACTTTTTGAAATCCCCATGTATATCCATGCTTCAATTAACCTACTCAACTGCAGTGCAACCTTTTTATCTTTCTTCCCAAACTTTCCTCTTTCTTCTATAAAATGCAGGGAAATTTATTTTAGCCCTACCCCTACCCCTAAATTCTTCTAGCTGCTCATTAAAGCCATTTGATGGCCCTCCAGAGTTTGAGCATGAAGGTGGTCATCATTAGTTACTTGGGTACGCATAAGTAATTCAAACAAACACAGAAGGAATAATCATAAATGTAATTCTTTTTGTCTCCTTACATTGTGTGTTTTCTAATGACTAATTTCATATTTTAAAATTATTAACTCAAAAACTTCACTATTATTAGGCTCCCCATTTATTCATTTCTTTATTTTAAAAATGCTCAATTGTGTCCCCCCACATGAAACTAGACAGTAGGAACACACAATGGACAAGAAAAAGGTACTTCTATCCTCATAAAGATTATATATTGAGCCATTTGTAGTTCAAGAAAACTGGCCTTTCTCACATCTGTATAGTAAGTGATCACATTCCCCTCAGGTTCCTAAGCATGGTCTTCCTCCCCTTTGGTGGATGGGCATTCTTAGTCACTGGAAGAAAAAAGTTTCCAACTTCCAGTTTTTTAGAGGAAATCTCCATCTCAGGACAGAAGGAATGCTGAACCCAGTGTGCTGTCTGTTCCACAGAGCTTGTGTCAGACTTTTTCTCTTGTTGCCTCCTTAATGACTGAGGGTATGACTTGGCTCAGGAAGATGTGGAGAGGTTTTGTTATAGAATTGCTCCATGTTAGTAGAAGGCATGAAGAGCCAGAGTTTTCATCTTTCATAACTAGAATTTAATCAAGGTTTCAGGACTCCCAGGCCTTTGATAAATTACGTAGTTTTTACAAGTCACCATTTTCCTCCTCTGTAAGATGGGGACAGTCCTTCCCACACAACAGGGTGATTAAGAGATCCAAGGATGAATCAAAACGTGCTCAAATTTCGTTTGTGTTCCCAGGGGCACCAGTGGCGAACTTCTGAGCATGGATACAACCATTCCAGCAGTAAGGACTGATTTTACAACAATGAATAGAAGTGATGGCGCCCCTCCTAACGTGTGTAATGTGCAGACCCTGACACCAAGCTTGCTGATCATCATCATCAGCCTTTGTGGGCTGGTAGGAAATGCTATTGTGCTCTGGTTTCTGTGCTTCTGTCTGCGGAGGAACATCTTTTCTGTCTACCTCGTCAACCTGGCGGTGGCTGACTTCTTATTCCTCTGCTGCCAAGTTTTATTTTCCCTGGAGGAACTTATTGACATCTTCCATTCTGTTTTCATCGCCATCCCCTATTTTTTCAGCACTGTGTTCTGCTTTTTCTACATTGCAAGCCTGAGCATTCTCAGCATCATAAGCACCGAACGCTGCCTGTCCATCCTGTGCCCTGTCTGGTTCCGCTGCCACCGTCCAAGGCACACATCAGCCACCATGTGTGCCCTGCTCTGGGTCCTGTCTCTGCTGCTGAGCACGCTAGAAGGGAATTACTGTGGCTTCCTGTTTGAAGACTTTGAGCATAATTGGTGTCAGACATTTGATTTCATCACTACTGCGTGGCTGATATTTTTATTTCTGGTTCTTGCTGGGTGCAGCCTTGTCCTGCTGAACAGAATCCTCTACAGCTTCCAGCGGTTGCAGCTGACCAGACTCTATGTAACTATTGTGCTCACTGTGTTGGTCTTCCTTGTCTGCGGTCTGCCCTTTGGCATCCATTGGTTCCTATTAATCTGGATTCACAAAAATGTGTTCACATGTTATCTTGATTGGGTTGGACTTATCCTGTGCAGTGTTAACAGCAGTGTCAATCCCATCATTTACTTTTTTGTTGGCTCCTTTAGGCAACGGGGGCAGCTGAGGCAGCGACGGCGGCTGCCACTGACCCTCAGGATTGTTCTCCAGAGAGCCCTGCAGGACACTCCTGAGCTGGATGAATCTGCAGGCAGCTTTACTCAGGAGATGTCAAGGAATAGTGTGATGTAGACTTACTTGAGAGGCTCTGCTTTGTATGTGTCTCAGTTTGATTTAAGTTTTCTAAACTTTTTCTCAACGTTATTGTACAGTGCTTAGGGCACAGATCTTGCACATCTTTTGTTAAATTAGAATTTGGAGTGTTCCAATGTTAATGTAAAGGGTGTTTTTAATTTTGCTTTTTATTTTTTATTGCCAGCTTATAGAAATGCAATTGAGATTTGTATATTACTGTTATATGCTGAAACATTGCTAATTTTATGTATTATTTCTTTGCCATTTAGGGGGATTTCTTAGAAGTTTCTACATACACACGATGTTATTTAAAAATAAAGAGAGCTTTAGCATTTTCTTTCTAAATCTTATGGATTTATTTCATTTTTTCCACTTATTCTAATAGCAGAACATCTAAGATAATGCTGAATAAAAGTGGTAAGAGTCAATATCTTTGTCTTGTGTCAGATTCAGAAGTAAAATGTTTCATATTTTATCATTTACTGTGTTTTTCATAGATGCTTTATATTATTAGTTTGCTGAGAGTTTTTGTCATGAACAGATATTGTTGTTGTTGTTAGGTGCC
>NW_006408601.1:9518407-9521685 GCF_000296735.1 Chrysochloris asiatica | reverse complement strand
TTGGTTCTTTTGGCAGCACATGGCACTTTCAATATTCTCCTCCAACACCATAACTCAAAAGCATCAATTCTTCTAAGGACTTCCTTATTCACTGCCCAGCTTTCACATGCATATGAGGTCATTGAAAATACCATGGTTTGGTTCAGGTACACCTTAGTCCTCAAGCTGACATCTTTGCTTTTCAACACTTTAAAAAGGTCTTGTGCAGCATATTTGCCTAATGCAATATGTCGTTTGATTTCTTGACTGCTGCTTCCATGAGTGTTAATAGTTGATCCAAGAAGAACAAAGTCCTTGACAACTTCAGTCTTTTCTCCATTGATAAGAATATTGTTTACTGGTCCAGTGGTGAGGATTTGTGTTTTATTTACATATGGGATCTTTTTTTTTTTTTTTTGCACAATAGAATTTTTTTTTTAATGGTTAGATAAATTTTATTACATCAAAAAGATCAACAATAGGTTTTAGGAATCACCGGGATTTGTTTCCATAGCTGGATAGCTTTTATATCTTACTCAGCAGCCTGTTGGACAGTTCCTTTTTCAGACACATAGATGCCATCCAAAAATTTTCAGATATCCTTGCTTTTAACTGTTGTGGCTTGCTGAATTAAAGCAGCTGAATATGATACAAGTTCAATGTCATTTCCTTCAAGAATTAATTCATCTTTCTGACCTTGAGATGCTGAACAAGCAACACCTGCTCTTATCCGAACCCTGTGAATGTATTTTTCACCCAAGAAGCTTCGGATTTCAACAAGAGACCCACTCTCTTGGATAACAATGTTGATGGGGAAGTAAGCATACACAGACCTCATCTTGTAATGGAAGCCCAGTGTAACACCCTTGATCATATTCTGCACATGACTACAGATGGTGCGGATTGTAGCCAGTTCCTTGCTGTTTCCCCCATTTGTCAACGTGAAGCCTCTTCTTTTTCTTCCCCAGGGGCTGGGCTCCACATTGATGTGGTTGAAGTCCCTCTGCAGGGTTCCCTGGGGATCCTTCACGATGACTATGCAGCCTTTCAGACCAATGTCAATGTTCTCTGGTATGTCGACAGTCTGGTTGCTGAGAATGGTCTTCATTCTTGCAGTGGATGTGGCAAAGAAAGCTTGATGTATCCTGAGTGAGCAACTTACTTGTTCTTGTAGTAATCAGTTGGTCTGCCTATATTGTTTTGTATTTTTCCTGTTGGTCTTCCTTTCAAGAAGTATCTTCTGTTCTTCTAGCCACTCCAGGCTGGTCCGCCCATCCTTTCAAGTGGAAATTTCCCACCTCTGAAGATTCTGGATGCTGTTCAGGATTCCACCTATAGTCTTATGTAATGCAGAGGCTCCGTAGGAAGCCTCCTTCACTGGGCATGTTGTCGCCCCTATATATGGAATCTTTTAAAAGACTTTTCTCTCATCCATTGAAATGATCCCATGCATTTTTTCTCCTTTATTATGCTATTATGGTGCAAATCAATGTTGCATTCCTGAAATACAAGTACTTGGTCATAATGTACTAGAGTCTACATGCTAATATTTTTCAAAGACATTTTGTATCTGTATTCATAAAGAATATCAGTCTTTTTCTTATCTTATAATGTCTCTTTCAGGTTTTGGTAGCATAAAATAGACTGACTTCACACAATGATTGAGTAGTCTTCTTTCATCTGAAGTCTGAAAGACTTTGTATAGAACTGGTATTATTTCTTTCATAAATATTTCTTAGAAGTCAACAATCTGTGTGGGTCTAGATGTTTCCTGTGTCTAGATCTTTAACTATGAATTTAATTTTTAACAAATATGTGTCTATTTAGATTTTGTATTCTTGTATCTTTTGGGGAAAATATGTATTTTAAGAACTATATTTCATCTATGTTGTGAGCATATATGCTTGAGTACAAGAACTGACTTCTTTACAGATGAGTGATGGTTCTCCTCTTCATCCACAAACGTGTGGCTCTGCCTTGGGGTGAAGCATCCTGGGTATCCTGAGACTTCTTACAGCAAGGGAGAAGATATTGAAATCCTCCATGGGTGTTTCAAGAGATTTCCTAATCAAGTGCTTTCATTTTAATACAAATTTCTTTACTATCCCACTTGTTATCGGAAAGCTTAGTTTTAGTATCATGTAATTACTCAAGAATTTTGTATTCACAGGCTTTGTGGTACCCAGAAAGATAGGAAATCCCTAACAAAATTATGCAATAGCTGTTTCTCTGCTGCAGGGTTGAGCACTTAGAGGAAACAGAATATAAATTAGTTTAGTCTCAACCCCTCAGGAAGCTCATAGTCTCTTAGGAAGAGTAAGGCATGGCATAGTCCAATGGAGAATAAGAAACATAGCTGAAAAATCTGGAAAGAATTCTAGGCAGTAAGAACCACTGTGAAAAGGCAAAGAGATTGAAAGACACAGAGAAAAAGTTTCAGAGACACTGAACAGACACTGAGACATATTGTCATAGTGAAAAAGCTGTCAGAAGGGTGTGGGGTAGACCGAGACAGAACCTTGACAGTGACTACAAAAGACTTCTGGAATAACTCTTTGGTCATATGCCTTAAGATCAGTAAAACCAGGAGTTTGGCTGACATTGACCACAGTGTTGTTGTTTTAAATAACTCTCATGTTCAAGTACTGGACTCCTGGTGTAGCGCTGTAGGACTGCTAACTATTAGATTGGTGGTTCAAACCTATCAGCCGCTCCTTGGAAACCCTATACAGAGTCATTATGATTTGAGACTGACTCAACAGCAATTAAAAACAACAACAACATGTCCAAGAATCACAATCAGCCAACGCCCCATTAAAAGTTTTGAAGACACAATTCACCTTCACAAAGGATAGCATCTTCAGTTCATTTTCCTCCCCCGCTAAATCACCTGAGGGAGAAGGAAACCAAAGGTGAGGACTCTAAGGAGGCTCTTTGTAGTGAAGGAGGCAGCATCTGTACCTGGAGTTAGGGTCCTCACCATTGGCCATATCTTATATATAACCTTGAGCAAGGCATGTAACCTCTCTGGGTCTCAGTCATCCCTTATTAAGGTTGAGAGAAAGAGCTAACTGATTCCCTCACCTTGAACCATGACACCTAGTCATCTGTGAAGATTGGAAAGGAGATAAATAGAGTGAACCAAAATGCTGGGAGCTGCAAATAAAGAATAGAACAACAAAGGGTAGATGGGTTACCTGACAGTCACAGTAGAGGTTTCTTACATGAAACAAAATGAGATGGGATTAGAGAAATCAATCAGAATTCAATAAATCTACTGAACATAGATGTGTTTAATA
>NW_006408601.1:9498748-9500173 GCF_000296735.1 Chrysochloris asiatica | reverse complement strand
TTCTCTGCATGTGGAGGAAAGAAGAGTGATGAAAACTGAAAACACTTGGAATCAATTAGTCCAATGGGCTAATGAAACATTTGAACATTAGTCAACATGACTCTGAGACCAGAAGTGTTAGATGGTGCCTGTTACCACTAAAAATTACTCTGAAAGGGACCATATTAGAAGGTTTTGGATGGAATGGATGGAAAAGTGAAAAAAAAAAAAAAAAGAGACCAGGATTACTGGTTAGAAGTAGACTGGATAAAACCTGAGACCGTGGCCCTCAACCGCCTCTCAGGTCTGCAATGGAACTCACCCTTGTGGTTCAATTTTCATCCAAGCTGTAAATACATATATACAGGGGCTAACAACACTTGTAAGTTATGCTTACCATAGAATGGTCAACCATTCAAGTTCAAAATGGTAGCATTTACCTAAGGACAAAGTTGAGAAGGGATGGGAAGGAGGGTGGAAGGAAAATCAAAACCAGAGGGAGGAAGTGGAAAACTTTTGTTACATGGATGGGATTGCAATCATTGTGATTAAATGAAATGTATGATTTGTTGAGTGTAAAACTGTTGATCTTGTTTGTAAATCTTCACTCGATTAATAATAAAAAATTTCAAAAACAATATAAAATTTAAAAATCAATGTTAAGTTTTTGTTCGTAGGTGTAATAATAACATGGTTGTTGTTGTTAAGTGCTGTTTAGTTGGTTCCGACCCATAGTGACCCTGTAGAGGGTTTCCAAGGAACAGCTGGTGAGCTCGAACCACTGATCTTGTGATCCAAACTGACTTTGCAGTCTAGTGTATTAACCCACAGCACCACACCAGAACTCCAATTATATGGTTTGGTAGACGGATAACCTTACTTTTAGCAAAGGATGTGAAAGTATTTAGGAATGATATCTCAATATGTCTTCATCTTCCTTTTAAATAGTTGATCAGTGAATTAATAGAACAAAAGAGAGCATCAGAAAACAAGCAAATAAGGTAAAGCAAAGTTTCAACAAGCAGGAAGAATGATGAAAGAAAGGTAGGACAGAGGAAGGAAGAGAGAAGAAACGGATAGGGAGGGAGAGGCAGAAGACTGCAGAATCAAAATGGCAACTCTGGGAGTAAATGTATATTCTATTTTTTGGGTGTTTAAACTTTTTATAATAAGATTTCAAGTGAAACATTCTTGCAATTAAAATAAGTACAACCTTCAGAAACAAAAAAAAAAAAAAAAAAATCCTAGCCAACAGAATTCAACAACATATCAAAAAAAAAATAGTACATCATAACCAAGTGGGACTCATATGAAGGATACAAGGACAGTTCAATATTAGAAAAACAATTTATGTAATCCACCATAAAAATTTAAAAAAAGAACCACATAATCATATTGATTAATGCAGAGAAGGCAATTGACAAAATCCAACATTCATTCCTGATA
>NW_006408601.1:9490994-9497208 GCF_000296735.1 Chrysochloris asiatica | reverse complement strand
AAAAAAAAATAACCCAATTAATAAATGAGCACAGGACATGAACAAACACTTCACCAAGGAAGACATTGAGGAAGTCAACAAACATGAAGAAATTAGCCATGAGAGAGATGCAAATCAAAACAACAATGAGATACATCTCACACTAGCAATAACAGTGAAGTTTTAGAAAAGCAGAGGGCAATAAATGCTGGTGAGGATGTGGAGAGACTGGGCACTCTTACCTTGCAGGTGGGACTGTGAAATGGTCCAACCACTCTGGAAAATGCTATGGCGCTTCCTTCCTCAGAAAGTTGCAAATAGAAATACCTTGTAATCAAGCAATTCCTATATCCACAAGAAATATGAGCCATAACACCATTAGATATATGCACACCAATGCATACTACTCACAACAGCAGAAAGATGGAGACAATCTAAGTGTCCCTCAATGGAAGAATGGATAAACATACTTTGGTAGACATACAATGGAGTACTAGGCTACCTTGAAGAATACGGAAGAAGCTGTAAAACCTTGAGGACATTATGCTAAGTGAAATTAGTCTGTCACATAAGGGCAAATATTGCATAAGACTGTTACTGTAAAAGCTTAAGAAAATATTTCCATACTAAAAAAAAATTATTTGAGTGTACCAGGGATGGGAGGAAGGGGACAGTAAGGAACAGGTTACAGGATAGACACGTGATAGCTTGGATAATGATGAGGGCAATATACAAGGAAGGGGAGGAAAATACACAAGAATAAGGAGGGAGGTGGAAGAACAAGGAAGATAGGGGAAGACTTAGGGAGGTTTGCATGGTCTAAATGGGATAGAGGTAAATAGTGATATATACTCAACCTTGGAACAACAGGGCTTTGTGATACAGGGATTGAGGCATAGTCTGAATGGGTAAAGAGGGGAAACAATGTTAAGATGCTTGACTGCCTTGTGGATATTGGTTTATCTTGCTTACTGTTGTAAAACAGACATTCAAGTGAGATAGAAAGACATACTGGGAATTATGATTACAGAAGTTTTAAGTCCATCTTCAGCCTATAACTGATTGGAGTATCTTAAAGGGAAGCAGATTTCTTGTTAAGTTTTTGTGGAATATGGGATCTTAAGTGGAATCCTGAGTTCTACCCAGAACCATTGGAGGTGGGACATTTCCCACTTGAAAAGACATGCAAATCAAACTTGAACAGCTAGAGAAACAGAAGACACTTCTTGAAAGAAAGATGGGGGGAAGGGAGCAGACTGTTTGGCTGTTAGAATGTCAAGTAAGCTGTTTGCCTTAGAGCCATCAAGGCAAGAAAAGTCAGCCCATCAGGATAAACCCCTTTCTAAGATTGAAACCTAAAGGGAACACATGAATGGTATTGTAGACTGCTGGTAACCACCCTGGTCAATTGGTGAGTGTAAGTGGTGAAAATGCATCAGTGAAAACACAGGCTAAGTTTAGACATGTTCCATAGACATCCAACGACCTTGAGATGAGGTAGAGAAGAGGAAGGCTGGCTAGTTTGAAGTTCAAGGAAACATGTGAATTCCCAAGCCCAAGAACACTGACCTAGTTGTGGGGGTGGGGACGGGGTGGGCTACAGTTAAGAGTGAAGTGACCAGTACACCTGAAGTGCGGAGAAGCATGTGAGATCTCCCAAACTTGCAGATAGCACCTATTTGACCTAGCTTGGATGGCTTGCTGATCAGAACTTGATCAGATGAAGATGAAGAAGTTAGATATAGGGAGCACGCACAAGTTGCTTCAACTTGATGAAATGGACCTTTGCTTATGGATGAAGTTGCCTAAAATTCCAACCAAAAGGGAAGGATTCTTCATATCAAGGATCAAGCTTGCCTCCTCAGTACACTGGGTTAATAGGGATGCACAATTTAGACTTTGGATATCAAAACTAGGGGCCTATAAGGCACCAAATGGCTAACTTACAAGTTTTCATGCGGGTACTTAGTGTCAGAACAAGAAGGGTAAGAGAAAATCCTCACTGACTAGTTATCCCCTTGTCCAGATGGGTCTGGTTATGATGGGGATACGACTTTATGACTTAACTGTGAGTAACTGCTATCAGGACTAATGGTGAATGTCACAATTGTAAATGTAGATGTGTAACTAAAAGTAGGGAGCAGTTAACCTGTCATTTCAGGCACAGAGGACCCTAGGACCATCAAGAAGGAAGAACATGAGAGGAGCAAAGGATCCCAACCAGAAAAGCAGCGACAACAGAGATGGTGGCAGAGGTGATGGCATAGAGAGACAGAGCCGCAGGAAGAGGCTGGCTTACAAAGCATGCCCTTCAGACATTTAAACAAATATATATATTCAATGTGGTATGTGCACACCAAAAAATGTAATAGAGGTAAATACTGTTAGCTGATGGTGCATGAAGAGGACTGTAATCGTTGCAACAATTTGTTAAATGTAAAGCTGATGATCTGCACTGTAGACCTTCACTCAACTCAGAATAAAAGCTTTTTTAAAAAAAGAATGATAGCATAAGTAAATTAGACTGCAATATCATATGTAGAACATATTACTAATGATAAGATATACAAAAACAAACAAATAAAAAAACAACACTAAGTGTATTTCATCTTAACACCAACATGTTGTAAGTCAAGGATTACCTGTACTCACATGACAGGAAGGTCCTAAGAAATCAGTGACCTAACTGCAGATGCTCAGTTTTTGTTGGTGTTTCCAGAGGCACCAGTAGAGGGTTTCTGAACATGGATTCAACTGCTTCAGCCTTAAAGCTCACAACAATGAATGGAAGGAGATCCTTCCTCTAATTTATGACCTGGGGATCCTGATCTCAAGAGTACAAGTCTTCATCATTGCCCTGGGTGGGCTGCTGGAAAATTCAGTTTTGCTCTGGCTCCTAAGCATCTGCCTGCAGAAGGATTCATATCTACCTACACCCTCATTGTAACCAATACTAGCTTCCTGCCCTCTTTTGCTAGATTATAGCTTCCTTGCAAGTATTCATTGAATTTTTCCATCCTATCTCCATGTCCAGCCCCTGCTTATTTAACACAGATCTATCTTGCCTATATCTTGGGCCTGAGCATTCTCAGCACCATTAGCACCAAGTGCTGCCTGTCTGCATGTGTCCCATCTAGTATTGCTACTGCTGTCTCAGACACATGACAACTATCATGTATGCCCTGCTCTGGGCCCTGCCTCTGATGTTAAGCTTCCTGAAAAGGATGGTTGGTGTCAAACATGTGTCCTGTGGTTGACTTTTTAATTTGTGGCTCTCCCTGCGTCTAGGCTGGCTCTGCTGACCAGGATGCTGTGTGGCTCCTAGTGATGCTGAGGATCAACCTCAACACAGCCATCATGCTCACAGTGTTGGTCTTCCTCTTCTGTGACCTGCCTACCAGCATCAACGGCTTCTTATTAATCTGATTCAGCAGGATTGTTCTTTGTTGGGTGGGGTTATGCTATCCTGTGTTAACAGTTGTACCAACCCCATTGTTTACTGCTTCATTGGCTCCCTGCAGTAGTATTGGTTCTCCAGAAAGCTCTGCAGGACACTCCTGAGATGCAAGAATGTGAAGGAATCCTCCCTCAGGCAACTGTGGAGAGGTCAGGAAGCAGTCTGGTGTAGTGCTTGAGAGTCTCTACCTCAGTCTGAAAGATGTGGTTTGGGAGTCAACATTGCAACTATCAGCTTGGGAGATTTCCTTAACTTCTGTCAGCCTCATGGCTCTAATCTTAAAATGGGTCAGATAATATCCCCCCTTGTGAGGCTCAGGGGAGATAATGGCTATTAGACAAACACTGAACTCAGTGTTGCCAGCACTACATTATTCAGGGAACTTCATCCAGCATCATGTGGCCACCTGATTAGGAACTTTGGGTATGATTGGGTCAGGCATTTTATATTTCCAATGGTGCGTGACAGATTTTCTTTCCACTTTTTAGTGTGAATTAGGTAAAGGTTTACAGAGCAGATAACTCTTCCATTCAATAGCTTATACGCACTTTGTTTCATCTGACTGATTGCAAATCTCCATAACCTAGCTTCATTTAGCCCACGTCCTTCCAGTGTTTCCTGTTTCTATTTCTCCTTCTTTCCCAACTTTGTCCTTGGGTAAATGCTGCCCTTTTGGTCTCAAATGGTTAAGTAGTCTAAGGTGTGCATACCTCCCTAGTGCTATTGTTACCCTTATTGTTTAGCTGAACAGTGAGCCATCTGGATGAGTTTATTTCCAGAACTGAAGGGTGACTAAGGGCTGGAGTGTCCACCAGTCTCTATCCAACCAAAGGTGGTGGTGGTGGTTGTGTGCCTCTGAGTTGGTTCTGACTCATGTCGACCCTGTATAGAGTTTCTGAGGCTGTAAATCTTTCTGAGAGCAGATAGATTCATTTTTCTTCTGAGAAGTGAATGGTAGATTTGAACTACTGACCTTGCAGTTATCAGTCTAGCTCATAGTTCACTACCCTACCAGAGTTCCTTATCTGACTAGTAAGCCTGGTCCGTTTTATGATTTTGAGTTTTGTTCCACATCTGCCTCCCATTCTATCCAGGACCTTCTAATTGCCTTTTCAGAGCTATTGATCCTGCAAGCCAGGCACCATCTTGTCCGTGTGGTCTGAGAGTCATGGAGACAGATACTCACAGGGATCATTAGTTCATTGGACTAGTTATTTCCATGTGACATAACTGACTTTACTTTGTGGTTTTCTCTGGGGCCAGTATAGTCTTGTTGACCAAGTTCCTCCCAGACTCTACATGGTTACCTTGATTACAGGCTTTTTAAATCTTTGTGGAAGTAGAAAGCTTTAATTTTCTCTCACAGAGTGGCTGGTGGGCTCAAAGTCCAATGCTTATCGTATGGAGCCACCGTTCTCCCCCAAAACAGTGTGTCATTGTTGTTATGTACCATGGAGTCGATTCCAACTCATAGTGACCCCGTACAGGGTTTCCAAGGCTGTAAATCTTTCTGGGAGCAGAAAGCCTCATCTTTTGCCCACAGAACAGCTGGTAGTTTTGAACTGCTGACCTTGTGGTTCACAGTCCGATTCGTAACCACTACACTACCAGAGCTCCTTAATTAACCCTATTATTTACTTCTTCGTTGACTTCTTTAAGCAGCAGCCCTGGCAGACCCTCAATCTGGTTCTCCAGAAGAGGAAGCCTTTTTCACTGCCTCTCAAAACATACTGAATGATGCCTCGCATGCCTTGTGTCCTCGCAGCCAGTCATTGACTCTCAAAGATCTAGAAGGGAAGAGATGCCACTTTGGGTCTTTAGTTATATCTCTTGTTTAGTAATACATTTTTAAGAGAAAATATAAGCAAACATGACCAAATATCTACATATGTTAATTTTCGTGGTGGAGGTGTAAATGTACATTATATGATTTCCTAGTCTAAGTACCTGAGATTTATGCATTTTTCTCCACTGCAACCTTGTCCTCAATCTTGGTGTCTTCCATATCTTTGTAGATGATCAATCCAATATCCTACCCTCCCAGGTTTTAAAAAATATTTTATTTTGATCAATTATAGACTCACAAGAAGTTGTACATAAAAGATCCTGTGTGCCCAACACCCACCTCCTCCCAGTGGTGATATCTTACATAACTATAATCCATTATCAAAATGAGGAAGTTGATCTTGGTACACTGATCCTAGAGTACAATCCTTACTCATATTTCAACAGTTTTTGCACGTGCACTTTTTTTGGTATGTTTTGGGCATAATTCTAATTTTATCTCATGTATAGATTCATATGACTACCACCACCTCCAAGATATGAAACTATTCTATAACCACAGAGGAACTTCCTTGTGCTATTCCTTATAATTAACCCAACCCCCATTTTCCTAACCCCTAGCAATTACTAATCTGTTTTCTCCATCTTTATAACTCTGTCATTGCAAAAATGTTACATAAATGAAATTACCTAGTACCTAGTCTTTGGAGTTTGGATTTTTTTTTTCACCCAATACATTATCCTTAAGATTGATCCAACAAGAACAAGCAAGTTGCTTGCTCAGGAGATATCAAGGCAAGTGGTCGGGTCCCCTCAGTGCAAACCCCCTTTCAAGACTAAGACTCAATGGGAATACATGCTCTGATTGTGATCACGCTCATCACCGATAAGGGGAAGTGAGGGGAAAACAGCAATGAAGCTGCGAGCTAAGCCCTACAATGTTCAATAGACTTCTGTGAACACGAGTGGAGACCTGGTTGGCCAGCAGTGTGG
>NW_006408601.1:9479965-9490204 GCF_000296735.1 Chrysochloris asiatica | reverse complement strand
GACTGTAACCATAGCAATGAAACGATATATGATAGGATGAATGTAAAACTAATGTTCTCCCATGTAAACTATCACATAATTCACAATGAAATATTTAAAAATATATATATTGATCCAAGATGTTGTATGTATCAATAGTGTGGCTTCCTTTGGGTTTGCTATTGTTGAAGTTGCTGAGAAATGGTCCATTTGTGTAGATGGACTATGTTAACTCTTCATTTGTTGAAGGACATTTTAATTTGTGTACAGTTTGGGACTAATACAAATAAAGTTGTGATGAACATTTGTGTATCGATTTTTGTGTGAACATATCTTTTCTCTAGGATAAATATACCAAGGTGCAATTTCTGAGTTGTACGTAAGAGTGTGCATAACTTATAAGAAACAGCAAGACAGTTTTTCAGAGTAGCTGAACCATTTTACTTTCCCATTGTATGAAGATCCAAAGCCTGATTTCTCCAAAGCCTTGCCAACGTTTCAAACTATAAGTAATTTTTAAAGCCATTCTAAGAGGTTTGGAGTCTTGGTGTGGCACTGTAGGATAGGCACACTGAACTGATAAGCACAAGGTTGGTGGTTCAAACCCACCAGTCACTCCTTGGAAACACTATACAGGGTCTTATGAGTTGGAATTGACTAGTTGG
Source organism: Chrysochloris asiatica (assembly GCF_000296735.1). Taxonomy (NCBI): domain Eukaryota; kingdom Metazoa; phylum Chordata; class Mammalia; order Afrosoricida; family Chrysochloridae; genus Chrysochloris; species Chrysochloris asiatica. Next base: position 9,489,560 of record NW_006408601.1, on the reverse strand, counting down.
CACTTAACAGCAACAAGAGGTTTGTAATGGTATCTCATCATTGTTTTTTCTAATGATTAGATATCCTTTCAAATGTTTATTTGCCATTCATGCATCTGCTTTGGTGAAGTGCCTGTTCAAATCTTTTAGTGTAGTTACATCCAACTCTCTAGTCATTCCAAGTCTATACATACAAAGCAAAGTGTGATTGGAGAGTATACAAGGAAATGGTTTCACTTAAGTTTGTGACCTCAAATTTCAGGCAGCCCAGCAATCATATATAAGTTCTCCATGTTGTGTAAGTGCTGTCCGGTCAGTTTCCAACTAGTTCTGACCCATAGCAACCCTGTATAGGATTCCTGAGGAGTGGCTGGTGAGCTTGAACCACCGACCTTGCTGTTCAAACCGACTTTGCAGTCCAGCACATTAACTCACAGCACCACACCATCACCCGGAAACACTCTCTCCTCAAGCCTTTCTCTCTATCAACACCTCTTTCCTCAAACTTCTCCCTCACTCTTTGTTCACTCTCAGATAATGCTTTGGCTAATATTTCCCCACACCAAATCTACACAATAACTTGCCTCTGAGCCCATTTGCTCTACCATAGACTCTGCTCAGGCTAAAAAAAAACAAAAACCATTGGCATTAAGTCAATTCTGACTCATAGTGACTCTATAGGTCAGGATGAATGCACCATGGGCTTTCCAAAACTACTTATCTTTATGGCACTGTAGATTAATGCACTGGACAGTAAGGTTGGTTTGAACTGCAAAGTTGATGATTTAAGCTCACCAGCTGCTCCTCGGAAACCCTATACAGGGTTGCTATGATTCGGAACTGACTTGAAGGCACTTTAACAACAACAACAAATCTTTATGGAGGCAGATTGCCACATCTTTTTCCCACAATGCAGATGGAGAGTTCAAACTGCTGACCTTTTGTTTAGTAGTCAAGTGTTTAAGCACTGCACCACTAGGGCTATTGTTCCAGCCATAAACCAAATGAGCTCACTCTCATCTAGTTGATTCCAGCTCACGGTGACTCTGTAGGACAGAGTAGAACTGCCCCAAAAGGTTTCCAAAGCTGTAAGTGTTCATGGAAGCAGACGGTCACATTTTCCTCCCACAGAGCAGCTGGTAGGTTCTAACCACCAACCTTTCCATTAGCAGTCAAGCGCTTAACCACTGTGCCACCAGCACTCAAGCCATAGTGGGGCTTCAGTGACCCTGTTGTTGGTTGTCATCAAGTCTGTTCCAACTCACGGCAACTCCACGTAAGCAGAGTAGAACTACTCCAAAGGATTTCAAGACTGGGATGTTTGGAAAGCAAATCAGCTGGCCTTTCCTCCAAAGAGCCTCTGGATAGATTATACCTGGCCCCTTTTGGCTAGTAGTTGAGCACTTAGTGTTTGTATCAGCCAGGATCCCCTGAATATCCCTCTGATACACATTCCTCTTCTGTTATACATCAGGCTTTCTGTGCTCATATTGCTATCCAGTCTCACAGTTGGCATTTGAAGGTTTTTCTAACAGCAAATATTTACAAGTAGGTAGGCTAGATGGGGTGAGATGGGACAAATTCCCTGAAACATCTCATGAACTTGGGTCTCTCGCTCTGGGCTCTGACTTACCTGTAAATCCCACACAGGAAATCACAGGGTCTGTCTAGCATCTTGATAAGTTTCATCCCCTACCACTCCAGCTCCTGCATGCATCTCATGATTTAGAGGGCAGGGAAGTCTCTAGAGTCACTCAATTCCAGAAAGACTCAACTCTCTACCTCCAGTCAAAAGAGTGGAAAAGATCTAATGATCTTTCATGAACTGTTTGATTCCCAAAGACAGTTATGGCTGATATTGATATATGTTTGTATGTTTTTGTACTAAATTCACATCCTCATGCCTCTACCTTGGGGTGGAACATGAAGGGCCATGTACTTCCTTCAGAAAAGGGAAAAAGGCCCCAAAATCCCCACTAGCATCTTTGGGGGCTGGCGGCCTTGAGTATGGGAGAGCTGAATGAAACCAATCAAACCCTTTGTCCCTTTTCATTTATCTTCTTATTTTCCCCCTTTCATTCCAACCTTTTAAATCTGCTACCATGGGGACAATACTGTCTCTTACATTAATTTAGGGAGCACAGTGACCTGCAGGCATTGCTTCTCAAAGCTAAGTGGCTGTTAACCCTAAGTTTCCCTTGCTTTTCAAAAGCTTTTCCTTTGTGCATCTAGAGGGAAGAAATGGCCCAAACTTGGATAATTAAAGAGTACAAAGATGGGTAGGGTTAAGGGAACATTACAGTGCAAGGTAAAGGACCCTAAGGGAAAGCAGTAGTAAGCAGTAGTCTCACTCTGATGCTTAAATATACAAGGGAAAGGCACCACTGTTTCTGCAGCTGTAGTGGCAAGAAAGGAGCACAGGCAGTGAGAATAGCACAGCACTGCCCATCACAGCCGAGCAGGGAGACCGCTCTCCTCGTGCCCTTTGGTCTCCTGGTGGCGATCTCTCAGGATCATGTTAACCATTAGCCAGAAAGGGAAGAATCCACTGAGGAGGTACACAGAGTCACCCCCTTGGAATATCAAACAGGATTGAGAAAGGATGGAAAGGAATCTTCATGAAAAATGGAGACTATCTATTACATTTAAATCTCTACATAGCATCATTACTTTTTTTACTTCCTGGGTTTTATCTATCTCAGTATCATTAAATTGCTTGCTAGGAGTCCTGGTGAGGCATTGTAGGATAAGCATTGGACTATGAACCTCAAGGTCAGCAGTTCAAACCCACTAAGAACTGCATGAAAAGCCTACAAAGATTTGTAGGAAATCCTACAAAAATTGTACAAAGAGTCACTATGAATTAGAACTGACTCGACAGCACTTTTATGGAAGCAGTGGTCAAGAAATTAAATGACATACTGTATTAGGCAAATTTGCTGTACAAGACCTCTTTAAAGTGTTTAAGAGCAAAGATGTCAGTTTGAGGACTAAGGTGCACCTGACCCAAGCCATGGTTTTTTCAGTAAACTAAGATGTATGTGAAAGCTGGACTGCATAATGAAGACCATAGAAGACTGGATGCATTTGAGCTATGGTGTTGGAGGAGAATGTTAAAAGTACCACAGACTACCAAAAGAACAAACAAATCTTTGTTGTTGGCAGTACAGTCCCTGGAAACCAGGATGGCCAGACTTTGTCTCTCATACTTCAGACATGTTGTCAGAAGGGACCAGTCTCTGGAGAAGGAGATCATGTTTGGTAATGCAGAGGATCAGAGAAAAAGAGGAAGACCTCCAATGAGATGGACTGGTACAGTGGCAGCAGCAATGAGCTCAAACGTAGCAATGATTGTGAGGTTGGCGCAGGACCAGGCAGTGTTTCGTTCTGTTGTACATAGGGTTGCTATGAATTAGTACTGATTCGATGGCACCTAACAACAATGACAACAACAACATATATATATATAGACTGCTATACTGCACTGGTTTTGCTTCTCTAGAGAACCCCGTCTAAGACACTCCCATTGGTCAGAGACTAGTCACAGGTGCTATTCAGCATCAAAGGCGACTGAAAATAGGGTCCTATTTTTCATCTCAAAATCTCAAAATCACTATGAAAGAAAAGAGAACAATGGATATTGGGGTAACCAGCAGTCACAGCAATCCAGATTTTCTATCAGATTCTGTGCTTACATGAGTATTTTTCTCATAAGCTCCTCATACATAAAAAATGATGCATCACAAAGCAGTGGGAAAGTCTTGAACAAGGCTGCAGGAAGCCAGGAACTGGTGTTGGACCTACTATTTACTGTGCTAGCTCAAGAAAATCCCTTTGATCTCTCCCTGTCCTAAGTAAAAAATAGTGATGAAAACTGAAGATGCATGGAAACAATCAGTCTGATGAACTAATGAATCACACAAACATGACCCTGACACCAGAAGAACTAGGTGGTTCCCAGCTACTACCAACTGCTCTGAAAGGAATCACATTAGAAGGTCCTGGATATAGTGGGGAAAAAATGTGGAGCAAAACTCAAAAATCATAAAAAAAAATAACAAGTAGAGACTATGGTCCTTGGCCACAATCCAAGTCTAGAAGTGAACTCACCCCCATGGCTTAATTTTCAGCTAAACAATAGACAAGAGTATAAGGGGAACAGTAACACTAGGGAGGTGCATACACCTTAGAAAAATCAACCATTGAACAGCATTTACCCAAGGACGCAGTTCAGAGGGTTAGGAAGGAAGAAGGAATGGAAACAGGAAACTCAGGGAGGAAGTGGGCTAAGTGATGTTAACTGTGCGAATTCCAATCAATGAAACAAAATGTGTAAGAATTGTTGAATGGAGACTATTAACTTTCTGATCTGTAAACTGTCACCCAATTCACAATAAAAGCTTTTTTAAAAAGAAAGAAAACTAGAATAGTGAAAAAAAATCAAAGAATATGTGAAAGCAGAGATTTCATATGCACATGCAAAAGCAAGAAGACAAGGGAAAGCTAATGGTTGTGTAAAAAGTAATAGCCCACAATTATCAAACACTTACCATATGCCAGATATTAAGCTGAAATTCAATTTTAATGGCTGCAAAAACACTATGAGGTACACCAACATTTGCAACTTACTTTGAAGTGCATCAAAAAATAAGATGAACAGATAGGTAGGGCATGGATGGGTATGTGATAAAGCAAATACAGGAAAATGTTGATAATTGTGACATCTTGGTGGTAGACCTATACGTACTTACATAGCACTTTCCATTTTTCAGTAGGATTGATAAAATAATAAAATAAAAGGAAGAAACACTATGACAGGAGGAGTGACATTGTTGTTTTTAGGTGCCATCAAGTCAGCTCCAACTCTTGGAAATTTGCGTACAACAGAACAAAATGTTGCCCAAGGTTGTACATCTTCATAATATTGGGAATGTTTGAGTCCAGTGTGGTAGTTATTGTGTCAGCCATTTCACTGAGCATTTCCTTTGTTTTTGTTGGCTTTCTACTTTATCAATCACGATGTCCTCTTGTTGGTCTTTCTTGATGATGTGTCCAGAATTAGCAAGCTGAAGTGTCACCATCTTTGCTTCTAAATAGCATTATGGTTGCATTTCTTCTAGTCTGGTGTACTGACACTATTTGCTCCATTTTACAGATAAGGAAATCAAGGTAGAAAAGTCACTTTCCTGATACCACACAGATAATTCAGTGACAAACTCCAAACAAGACCTCAGATCACCTGAATCCAGAACACCAGTTAAATCTACTGGCTCCCCCTGGTCAGTCTGCTCAGTTAAATAGTCAGTGAAGGACTCTCACAGGGAAGAGATCACCAAGTGGAAGGAAGACCCAGTCTCCTCAAGGGAAAAGAATAGGCCAGGCAACTGGAGATACAATATGGCCTCTCTCTCTCTCTCTCTCATTAAGGTAGCCACAAAAAGGAAGAAATGGCCCCTCTTCCGATCACCCAGATTAGACTAACAGGGAGGAAGTTACATCCTCTGTTGCCCACACTAACTCCAGTATCTTTAAAATAATATTTATCCCAGCTGGAACTTTGTTATTGCAGGTTTGCCTGTGCAAACTGAAAAGTTCCATCAGAGTAGAAAGTGTGTTGTTCAGTACTGTATCTCCAGCCCTCAGCGCAATGTTGCACATGGTAGATCTAACACAACATATTCGGGAATGACTGAGGAACTGGACTTGATTTATTCACATTATCAGGACTGGCGGGGCATTTAGATAGCATCGAGGACAGCACTGCTAATTTAGAGAAGACAATAAAACTCAGAGATAGACAGAACTCACTCAGAGCCATACAGCAACTTAGTAGTCAGCCCAGGATCACAGCTTAATAGTTTGTGCAGAATTCCTAAGAAAATAACTGATTCTCTGGAGCCCATGATCTGAGAAAAAGAAACAGCTTCTCTCCTGTGTGTTCATCTCTATAGGATGCAAGTGATTGGCCATTCAGAGTCCTTTTGGAGAAGGAAAGATGCCCAGGCCATATTCACTTGTACACTCCATACATAAAGAAAATTTAGAGATACAACATTTTTGTTGTTGGTATTAGGAACTATTGAGTCTGTTTCAATTCATAGCAGCCCCAGATACAACAGAACAAAACACTGCTGGTCTTGGAGCATCCTCACAATCGTTGCCATGCCTGATGCCTTTGCTACAGCCCCTGTGTCAATGCATTTCATTGAGGGATTTTTTTCACTGACCCTCACTTTACCAAGTACGACGTCTTTCTCCAGAGACTGGTTCCTCGTGAAAATATGTCCAAAATACACTAAACAAAGTCTCACCATCCTCACTTCTAAGGAGCATTTTGGCTGTACTTCTTGCAACACAGATTTATTCATTCTTCTGGAAGCTCATGGTATATTCAGTATTCTTTGCAAACACCATAATTCAAAAGCATCAATTCTTCTTTGGCCTTCCTTATTCATTGCCCAGCTTTTGTATGTATATGAGGTGATTTAAAATACTACAGCTTAAGTCAGGTGCACCTTAATCTTCAAGGTGATATCTTCCTTTTTAACATTTTAAAGAGGTTTTTTCACCAGAATTGCCCAATGCAACATGTCATGTGATTCTTTTAACTCCTGCTTCCATAAACATTGATTATAGATCCAAGTGTAATGTGATGCTGTAGGATAAAGCACTGGCCTGAAAGGTCAGATTGAGCTGCAAGGTTGGTGGTTCAAACCTACCAGCTGCTCCTCCGAAACTCTATATAAGGTCACTATGAATTGGAACTGACTCAACAGCACTCACAACAACAATACATACTGAAGGCTGTAGTCTTTTACCTTCATCCATTAAGTGCTTCAAGGTTCTCTTCACTTTCAACAAACAAGGTTGTGTCTTCTCCACATTACACGTTATTAATAAGTTTTCCTCCAATTCTGATGCTACATTCTTCTTCATATAGTACAGCTTCTTAGATTGTTTGCTCAACATACAGATAGACTGAGTAGGATAAAGGGATACAACTGTGATGCTCATCGATGCTAATTTTAAAGTATGCAGGATTCCATTGCTCTGTTCAAATGACTACCTCTTGTTCTGTGTTCATGTTCTGCATAAGCACAAAAAACTGTTCTGGATTCCCCATTGTCCGCAAAACTATTTATAATTTGCTATGATCAACACAGTTGAATGCCTTAGCATTGTAAATAAAACACAGGTAAGTATCTTTATGGTATTCTCTACTTTTAGTCAAGATCCATCTGGTAATAGAATAATATCCCTCATTCCATTCCTCTGGGATCCAACTTAACTTTCTGAAAGTTCTTTGTAGATGTATGGCTGCAACATCCCCCACCACACCCCTTTTTTTTTAAACTTTCTATTGTGAATTGAAAGAGCCCTGTAAGTATAGTGAATTATGAGCTGGACTACTAATCACAAGGTCAGTAGTTCAAAACTACCAGTCAATCCACAGGTGAAAGATGAGGTGTTCTGCTACCATAAAGATTTATAGCGTCGGAAATCCTATACAGGGTTTCTATGAGTTGGATGGAACCAACTTGATAGCACAAAACCACCACCACCACCACTATTGTGAATTGAGTGAAGGTTTACAGAGAATATCATCAGTTTTACATTCAACAAATCATACACTTCATTTGATTTCAATTATTGAAGTCCCCTCCATGTAACATCCCATATCCTCCCTATGATTCGTGTCTCCATTTAATCTTCTTTTCAACCCTTATGAATTTTGTACTTCAGTAAATACTGCCATTCTGATCCTAAATAGTTGACCTTTCCATAGTGTACACAGCTCATTGTTGCGGTCCATCTCCTGCCACCACCACCATATATCTACCTACTGCTTGGCTGGAAATTGAACCACAAGGGTGAGAAAAATTCCAGATCCAAAAAGTGATCAAGAGCCATAGTCTCAAGTTCCCCCAGTCTCTTTCTAACCAGTAAATCTGGTCTTTTATATATATATAATTTTGAGTTTTGTTGCACATGTTCTCCCACTTTATCCAGGTCCTTCTAATGTAATCCCTATAAGAACAGTTGGTAGTTGTAGATGGGCACCAGCTAGTCCTTTTGGTTTCAAGGTCTTGATTTTTTGTTTTCAGCAAAATCTTACTTGTGTGTGACATTACTGATATTGTTTGATAAGTTCCACATTCTGTTGGATCCTCTTTCTTTGGGATAGGTACAAATATGGATCTCTTCCAGTCCATTGGCCAGACAACTATCTTCCAAATTCCTTGGTGTAGACAAGTGAGCACTTCCAGTGCTGCAGCCATTTGTTGAAACCTTTCCGTTGGTATTCCATCAATCCTTGGAACATTGGTTTTTGCCAATGGCTTTAGTGCAGTTTGGGCTTTTTCCTTCAATACCATCAGTTCTTCATCATATGCTAGCTCCTGAAATGATAGAATGTTTACAGATTCCTTTTGATACAGTGAGTCTATGTACTCCTTATATCTTTGGATGCTTTACATTGTTCAATATTTTGCCCGTAGAATACTTCAATATTATAACTCAAAGCTTTAAATTTTTTCTTCATTTATTTCAGCTTGAGAAATTTCAAGCATGTTCTTTTCTTCTGGTTTTCTAACTCCAGGTCTTTGTACATTTCATTATAATACTTTACTTTTTCTTCTTGAGCTTCCCTTTGAAGTCTTCATTCAGCTCTTTTACTTTATAAATGCTTCCTTTTGTTTTAGATATTCTACATTCAAGAGAAAGTTTCAGTCTATGACATCCATTTCTGCATTTTCTTTCTTTTGTTGTTTATTTTTTAATGACCTTTTGCTTTCTTCATATATGATAACATCTGACAACTCATTTTGTCTTCAATCACTAATGTTCAGTGTATCAAGTCTATAATTGAGATAGTCCCAAAGTTTAGGTGAGATGCACTCAAAGTCATACTTTGGCTCTTGTTGACTTGTTTCTTCAGCTTCAACTTGAGCATGCATATAAGCAATTGATGGTCTATTATACAATTGGCCTTTGACCTTGTTCTGACTAAGATATTGTCTTAGTCAGATATTGTCTCCATTGTCTCTTTCCATAGATGTAGTCTATTTGATTCCTGTGTGTTACATCTGGTGAAGTCCACAAGAATAGTCACTATTTATACAGTTGAAAAAAAGTATTTGCAATGAATAAGTCATTAATCTCTCAAAATTCCGTCATTAGCAAGGATGCCTTTTATCACCATTCCTATTCAATATTGTGTTGGAAGTCTTAGCCAGAGCTCTAAGACAAAAAGAGAAATTGAAGGCTTTCAAATTGGCAAAGAAGAAGTAAAACTCTCTCTAGTTGCAGATTATATGATCTTATACATAGAAAATCCTAAAGACAAAACAAGCAATTTAATAGAACTCATTGAAAGAGACATCAAAGTGATAGGGTTAAAGATCAATATACAAAGATCAATTGGATTCCTGTACAATAATAAAGACATCTCTGAAAAGGATATTAGGGAAACAATGCCATTCACAATAGCCACCCAAAAGATGAAACATTTAGGAATAAATCTAGCCTGAGAAACAAAAGACTTATACAAGGAAGACTACACAACACTACTACAAGAAACCAAAAGAGACTTATAAAAACAGAAAAACAAGTTATG
>NW_006408601.1:9479194-9479800 GCF_000296735.1 Chrysochloris asiatica | reverse complement strand
GCACTCCCTGATCTCAAAATTTACTACACAGCCACTTGGTCAAAATAGCCTAGTACTGTTACAATGAAAGATATATAGATCAATGGAACAGAACTGAGACCCCAAAAGTAAATTCATTCACTTACACTGAGCTGATCTTTGACAACAGGCCAAAATACATTAAATGGGGAAGAAAGAGATAGTCTCTTCAACAAATGGTGCTGGCAAACTAGAAATATATTTCAGAAAGAATGAAACAAAACCCATATCTCACACCACATACAGAAGCAAACTCAACGTGGATTAAAGACCTAAACCTAGAACTATAAAGATCATCAATGAAACACTAGGGATTGATTTAGGGGCTCTAATACATGGCATAAATACACTATCAAACACTACAAAAAACACAAACAGTAAGACAAAATACATGACTGAGACCTCATAAAACTCAGGCACTTATGTGCATCAAAAGATTTTGACAAAAGGGAACACACAGACTGGGAAAAATTGCTTTGCAATAACATATCAGACAAGGAACTAATGTCTAAAATTTATAGAAAACTGTAAGACTCTGTAAGAAAAAGACAACCCACCCACACTTGCAGATAATACCCACTTGACCTG
>NW_006408601.1:9476132-9478024 GCF_000296735.1 Chrysochloris asiatica | reverse complement strand
TATGAGAGACGAAGTTTGGTCATCCTGGCCTCCAAGGAGCACTCTAGCTACACTTCTTCCAATACAGATCTGTTGGTTCTTTTGGCACCCATGGCACTTTCAATATTCTCCTCCAACACCATAACTCAATCAAAACTACAATGAGATATCATATCATACCAGCATTAATAGCAAAGTTCAAAAACACAGAAAACAACAAATGCTGGCTAAAGTGTGGAGAGAATAGGATCCTCCTACATTGCTGGTGAGACTATAAAATGGTTCAACCACCAAGGAAAATGGTGTGGCACTTCCACAGAAAATTGGAAATAGAAACACTCTATGACCCAGAAATTCCCCTACTTTATATATATCCACAAGAAATAAGAACCAGGACATGAATAGATACACACACACCAATGTTCATCACAGCACTATTCACAATAGCAAAAAGATGGAGACAGCCTAAATGCCCATTAATGGAAGAATGGATAAACAAATGTTGGTATATACACACAATGGAATAATATGCAATGTTGAAGAATAACAATGAATCTGAGAAACATATCACAACACAAATGAACTTGGAGGACCTTTGTTGTTGTTGTTATGTGCCGTGGAGGCTGTAAATCTTGATGGGAGCAGAAAGCCTCATCTTTCTCCCGCAGAACAGTTGGTAGTTTCAAACTGCTGACCTTGAGGTTCGCAGCCCGATTCGTAGCCACTATGCTACCAGAGCTCCTATGCTTAGTGAAATTAGTCTATCACAAAAGGACAAATATTGTATGAGACCACTGTTGTCAAAATTCAAGAAAAGGTTTTTATACTAAAAGAAATTCTTTCATGGTTACTAGAGGTGGGAAGAGTAACTCACTGACTAGAGGGTTAATTCAGGTGACAGGAATGGCAAGATAGAAGAAAGGAAGGGCAATATACGAGAGGAGGAAAGTTGGTAGAAGAATAATGAAGACAACAGAACAAAACATTGCCAGGTTCTGCACCATACTCAAAACTGATGTTATGCTTGAGCCAGTCCATCTCATTGAGAGACTTCCTTGTACGTGTAAGTATTATCCTATCACTGACAGCATTGTGCTTCAGGATAGATCTTGAAATGTTATTTTTGATGATGAATAAAACACAGTTTCTCCTCAAATTGTCATTCCCAGCATAATAGATGTTGTTATTATTAAGTGCCATCAAGTCAATTCAAACTCATAGATGATAGTCTGATTCAAAATGACCAATATCAGGCCATTTCAGTCCACTCATGACTAGGATGGGCCCTGGTGTGGCACTCTGGATAATCACTGGACGGCTTATTGCAAGGTTACCAGTCCAAACCCCCCAGCCACTCTCAGAAACCCTATACAAGGTTGCAATGAGTCCTGCATTATCCTCACAATTGTTGTTATTTGAGACCACTTCTGCTGCCATCTGAAACAGTAAGTCATAGTAATATGATGTTATAAATGATTTAAGTGCAAAGTTATATGATAAATGCAATTTTCAAATCATGTCAGCAGAATTCAGTAACTGTATTATAGACTTATTTAAGAATAACATCAATATCTAAACTTGAAATATTTTAGGACTTTGAAGGCTGGGTTAAAAGAGTCCCTTGTTTCGTCCCCACTCTCACCTTGATGCACCCTGTGGTTCATATGTTGTGCTGAAATGACACTAGAAGAAAGCGTAAAACAGAGCAAGATTTGGAGGAAGAAATGGTAAGAATGTAAGTGGCATAAAGAAATGAATCAACAATTTGGGGAACTAGCAAAAGGAAAATAAAGAACCATGCAGAAAAAAATAACAAAGGACAACTTCAGCAAAACTATTGTTGTTAAGTGCCGTCAAGTCTGTTTCAACTCATAGTGACCCTGTACAGGGTTTCCAAGGAGCAACTGGTGAGT
>NW_006408601.1:9471069-9472237 GCF_000296735.1 Chrysochloris asiatica | reverse complement strand
CTCTTCCTCAGTCACATTTTGAGTACCTTCCAACCTGAGGGGCTCATTTCCCAGCACTATATCTGAGAGTGTTTCTCTGTTAATCATAAGGTTTTAAGTAATTAAAGATTCGGAAATAGTTTGTCACTCTTTCTTCCTAGTCTGTCTTCGTCTGGAAGCTCATCTGAAACCTGTCCAAAGACAAATGAACAGATACTAAAAAAAAAGAATGTCCATACCCGTATCTCCGCAGTTCTATCAGGCGTTCGTGATTGTTCTGATCCTTGCCCCAGTTGGTCTCTCCCAAGATGGCGGCTGTGGGAATAGCTGAGCATCTTGAATTAGAAAGCAATGGAGTTCTTGATTCTGCTACAACTTCCCCTAGCTATAAGCCTTCCAATCTTCTAAATATTCCTTTATATGTGGTTCAGAGTTCTAGCACCGTCCCGAGCCTGCTTGGCCTAGTATTCTGTGTTGTTGGTATCAGAGCTCCTCAATGCACATCTACCCGATCCACCACCTTGATGTGCATGAGCTCCTTAAATAGGAAGGCAATATACAATGAGAGGCTGTCAAAAGAAAAAAAAATGGAGGTAGGGAGAAGACAGTGAGAGGGGTGTTAGAGTTAGAGGCCACAGAGCTAAATACTGTTATCTGCACAATCCTGCAATAACAGTGATCTACAGGTAGATACATAGATAGACACATACGCTGAATGGATGTGGGAGGGAGAGTGAGAATATACCCACAAATATAAAAAGGTTTGACAGAGGACATTTGTACATGGCTATTTACTTTTGCTGCAAACATATCTATGAATGTGGTAGAGCATACAGGGGACAAAGTTATGAAAACTTCTTAGAAATAACCCAATACCTTCAGTGAATGAGTTTCTGGGCCTGGGGACTCAGAATCACTGTCTCAGGGGACACTAAGGACAACTGGCATAACATAGTCCACAGAGACAATACGCTACATCCTGCTGTGGTAAGAAGCAATTGGGATCTTAAATTCTTGTGAGTGGCCATCTAAGGTCCATCTATTGGTCTCTCTCGGTCCAAAGGAAAGAAGAGTGAGGAAACCTGAAGACACGTGGAAACAATTAATCCAGTGAACTAATGGACCACACAAACATCCATCTCCACAACCATGACACCAGAAGCACTAGATGGTACCTGACTAACACTAC
>NW_006408601.1:9468133-9469482 GCF_000296735.1 Chrysochloris asiatica | reverse complement strand
CTTGGAAACCCTGTACAGGGTCGCTATGGGTCGGAACCGACTCGACGGCACTTCACAACAACAATCACATCACAAAACAGAATCCTGGAGAAGCAGTGACTGAAGAATGAATTTAATAGAAGAAACAAGTGGATCTGATTGGTGGACTAGAGTGGATGCTGTCATTGTCCTGCCAAGATGTCCTTGGATCCCCTTTCCCAGTTCACTGCACTTCTCCCTAGCTGCAGCATGGACTACTCATGCTTACAACTGCCATCAGAATGCTGGGGTGACTGCCCTTCCAATTTAAGTTATTCCCCACAACCAGCTATAGCCAATGACTCACCACAGTGAGGGTAGTACACAGAAGCCCAGCCCATCAAGGTGGGGCAAATTCTATGCGCAGTTTGCACTCAGAACCCCCTGAAAGATCAAGTTGAGGTTAATCTTTGCTGAAATCACATTCTTACTCAGTTTCATCCCCTTCCCTGCTTTTCTGATTCTTACAGGTTTCTCCTGAGAGCACTCCTTAATAAACCATGTGCACATAATTCCCTTCTCAGATTGTTTCCAGAGAACCTGACCTCAAATGATAAAAGTTAGTTCCATTTTAATGTGACCACTGGATTTAAATAACATTTAAATTGCAATAATGATAAATGCAATTTCAAAATTATTCCCAGACCTAATCAAAATCACAAAGCAGATTTCTAAAACTGTAGCTTCCCAGGTCCTACCCTAGACTTAGGCAACTCAGGATGGTCTTCTAAGTTAAACACTCTAGTTTAAAGGTTAGTGAATCAACCCACCCAGAGTTTCCTCAGACATTGGCTTCTGAAAATTCACAACCTTGGGACGCAAAAAAACCCTAACAGCGCAGGTCATCATGAGTTGGAATTTACTTGATGGCAATGTTTTCTGTCTTTGTTTTTAATTCTACATTTCCTTAACCCAAACTCCAGAACTGTAGTTTAACAGTCTTAGTTTTTCTAAGTTCTTCTGGCATTTCTAATTATCAAGGTTTTGGAACACATTGATTTAGATTATTTCTTTATATGGCATAATTCAAATATATCTCTAGATCTGGATGTGGATGTACAAAATGAAGTTTTGAGGCCCTTTCCAATATGGCAAATCTGTGATTCAGTTATCTGTTCATTATAAATCAATATCCTTTCATTGAAAACAAGTGATTTTGATTTTAAATTGATCTTGGAGTGATTATTCATTAAGCTATGTGATTGTTTCTGAAATTCTGACAAAAATCTCTGAATATGGTACATGCTTAATTGGTTACATTTTATGAAATGGTAATGATGCTTTTATTACCTAAATTATTTGTGTTACTGTATTAAGGTAGATTAGAGTTT
>NW_006408601.1:9444636-9465888 GCF_000296735.1 Chrysochloris asiatica | reverse complement strand
TGTCTGTCATTGATCATGTGGTATAGGAGCTAGTATTGGCTCTTGTCCAGTAGGTGGAGCTTCAGAAGTATAGTTGTAGCTGTGCTGTATGGGAACAGTCAGTGTTTCCTCTCAAGTTGGAAAGAAAAAAACTCTCCCCTCCACACATGCAAAAAAAAAACAGAATAAACAAACAAGGAACCAACAATGAGAAGAGAACAAATGCATCAACACAGGACGTGACCAGGCAAAAATAATATAAAGACAAATGATGGACAGGGAAATGGAGCCATAGAAGAAAAAGATAAGAGAGAAAATAAAAGGGAAAAAAAATTAAAAAACAAATAAACACTTAAATAGCTATAGAAGAGAAAAATAAGAAAGGGAATAGAAGGAAACATTTAAAACACACACACACACAGAAAAATCAGGGAGAGAGAAGATGAAAAGAGTGAGCAGAGGCTAGTAAAGAATGATCAAAGGGGGGAAGAAGAGGAGAAATGAGAAACAAGAAAAGAAGAAAAACAAAAGTGGAGATAGAAAGGATAAAACTGAATGGACTGGAAAGAGATGAATAAGGAAGACAAAGAATAAACAAACAAAAATTATGAAACAACAAAAGGAAAAAAAAAAACAAGACGAAAACAAAACAAAACAAAAAAAAACAATACAGTGCACTGTTGTAGCTGGAGAGGAAAAAACTCTCGGGGACTCCTGCAAGCCAAGGAGCTCATGAGGTGGGTGTGGGAGGGATGTGACAGAAAAGTTCCTGGCCCTGGATGGAGTTACCATAGATTTCACCCTGGGAGTTATCTATATTCAGGACACTCAATCCAGAAGTAGTTTGTGGAGGCCCTTGATGGAGCTGGTTTCAGGGTCTTTAGGACCACAGTGCATGCAGCTGGGAACAGGGTGACTGGCTAAATGCTGATCTGGTGGTACTATGGGTTCTGTAGATCTGGAGTCAAACCTGCCTGAATGGGGGACAGCCAGTCCCCACCTCACATTGACATGGCTCCCAACCACGTGACTCTAGGGATGGATGAAAGTGGGAGCTCAACACACTGGTCTCCAAGGAAGCATGGGAAAAAAAGAGGACTCAAACCTTTACCATTGCCTGTGTGAATCTGCTCTGCCAGGCCTCTTCCCTCTGTTGCAAAGCTGGTCAAGCCAGATGGTCGAGCCATGTCTAACCAGCCATTCACTAGTCAGTCTCCCTCTCTCACTGTCCCTGCACAGCTTCTCCTCCCAGCAAGCACTCAATTCACTTATCTAATCTTCCTGAATTTTCATCTATGTCTGTTTCATTTGGTCTCTCGTATCTTTGATATAGAGGGTCCATGTAATACGTCTGCCTAGTCCGTCATCTTGCTGGAAGTGGTGTAAGTATGGTAGATTAGGTTTTGCTGTGGTAATACCACCAAAACCTCAGTGACTTAAAGTAAACTTTTAGTTCCTGTTCTTACAAAGATCTGGGCACCTCTCCAGAGCAGCTGTCTTCTAGGTGGCCCAATTGTGTAGGCAGCTTCCATCTTAAGGAAACTCCATCAGCATGAGGCTTCAGAATCCACTGTTGCTAGAGAGACTGGCACTGGAAATTAATTGCTGTGGCCTGATTGACCTAAAAATGTTCATCCATATTTATAGTATCCCCACAAAAGTACATGAGTTAAAGACAAGTAATCTTTCTGTGCATCCAGAATGAGAGAGGGGAACTTCATATTAGGGTGACTAGCAATGTCTACAATAGTTACTAAATAAAATATAAAAGATTTTAAAGAAGAAAAAGGTACATATATATTTAAATGTATATTCAAGTACATACCTTTTTAAATATGAGACACAGATATAAAATCTCTGCCACTGAACCTTTTGATCTATTTCAATCTATTGTCTTTGAATGACTGAAAAGACATATCCTTTTGAATTACATTTTTTTTTTTTAACACTATACATTCTCATTGAAGATTAGAGGACACATCTATGTATATGGTGGTGGTGGTTATGTGCTGTGGAGTCGGTGCCAACTCATAGTGACTCTGTACAGGGTTTCCGAGGGCTGTAAATCTTTACAGGAACAGAAAGCCTCATCTTTCTCCTGCAGAACAGCTGGTAGTTTCGAATTGCTGACCTTGCGGTTCACAGCCCGATTCATAACCACTACGTAGAAAGTTTAAATTCCTTATAAATTTCCCCCCATCGATACTATTACCCATGTGTAGACTGTCCGGGAGAGGCCAGAAGAACAGGATTTGCTTATGTTTACAAGTCGCCAAAGATCATCTCTTCTAACATGTCATTCTAGAAACAGAATGATTGAGTCCCTGAGAGACTTCTAAAGATAACCAACTATGATTCTAATCAAAATTTGAATCACATGATTTACATTTACATGTAATCTTCTTTTCCTTATCAATATTGTTATTTGCTGTTAAATGTTTATTGTTAAGTGTTGTTTGTTGTTATATTCCAACCCATAGCGACCCTGTATAGGTTTCCAAGAAGCAGCTGGTGAGGTTGAACTGCCGACCTTGCCGTTCAAACTGACTTTGCAGCATAGAGCATTAACCCGCAGCGCCTCACCAGGATATACCAATGCAATTTTACTTCTAATTTATTGATAATCATTGACTGTGTGGTTTCAGGCAAATCACTTCTCTCTGGGACTCAATCATTCTGTCTCTAGAATGACATGTTAGAAGAAATGATCTTTGGTGACTTGTAAACATAAACAAATCCTGTTCTTCTGGCCTCTCCCGGACAGTCTATACACATGGGTAGTAGGATCGATGGGGAGATGTGAAACATATCATTGTGGGGGCTGGGATACAACATACAGGGAATCACACCGAAAGACATGGTGAGAAGGGTGAACCCAACATAATTGTCTATAAAATTCTTGTGTAGTATTTCAGCAGAAATTAATGATTTTTATTAAAATATCCCTGAGTTAACTGTAACAATAACACATTTGCTGTAAGCCCAGTTTACACGCATCAGTATATCTACAAGGCTAAAACTACATTAATTTACTTTTTGAACCTTCTAATGCACTCCAATCAGAGTTGTGGTTATTACCCAATTACAATTATGTGTCCAATCATCTGCATCTGCACCCCCTACAAGCACACGCTTGAGTCTTTGGTGCTACCAGGGTTTTTATCGTCACTGACTTTGCCACATTTTCTGGTGTTGTAACTACAATATTGTGGTAATAGTAGTTGTAAATGTATATCAATTTCTTTCTTTCTTTCTTTCTTTGATTGCAGTAGTAATTAAAGGAAAAGGAGAAAAAAAATCCCAAAAAACTTCTGCTCAGTTACTAATAATATTGTAATAAAGAATGTAATTCATGTAGAAAGAATGTACAAAACAAAACTATTGTTAGTGTTTCTGTAATCTAAGAAACATTGCTGCTGTGTGCCACCTAGTTGGTTCCAACTCATACCGACCCTGAATTGTTGTTGTTGGTGTTAAGTGCCATCAAGTCGGTTCTGACCCATAGCGACCCTGTATAGGGTTTCTGAGGTGCAGCAGGTGAGCTTGAACTGCCAACCTTGCAGTTCAAACAGCTCTGCAGTCTGGCGCATTAACCCACAGCACCACACCAGGACTCCGACCCTGAATAGGGTTTCCAAAATTGTAAAATCTTTACAGGAGCAAAACGTTTCTTCTTTCTCCCACTGATAGATGGGTGGATTTGAAATCTTGTGGTTAGCAACCTAACGCATAGCCCACTACACTGCCAGGGCTCCTTAAGAATTATTACATTTAAGCAATTTACAACTATGCTTACCCCATACTACTCTATGATTTAAATTTAAATTTATAATAAACATTACTGAGGATTCTGTATGGACTAGTACAAAGGGGGGTTCATGGGGCTAACAACATGAACTACTGCATTGGGTGACACCAGCCCTAATAAAGCCATAATATGTGGGACCATTTGAACCATGGATAATGACATTCCTCAGATTCCACAATCTGGTCCTAGGATTAACTCCCAATGGTTGGGTCTATCAAGCTGATTTCCAGAGGCCTTCACTGCTTTATCTGTGACTTACAAAAGTCTACACAGACCCTAGAGTCCCTGGCAAAGATCTTTGTCACAAATCCTTGCCAAAACAGACTCTATTATTTGGAATTGATGAATCTTCAAATCTCTGATTAGGAAAATGTGTTGGAGGCCATTTAGCCAAATAAAATGTAAGCTCACAAACAAGGAACTTATTTTATTCACAGTTTGAGAAAGTGGAGGGTCAGTGAAAAAGAGGAAGACCTCCAACAACATGGACTGGCACAGTGGCAGCAGTAATGGGCTCAAAGAATAGCAATGATGGTGAGGTTGGCACAGGACCAGGCAGTGTTTCGTTCTACTGTGCATAAGATTGCTACAAGTCGGTACCGACTCGACGGCACCTAACAACAACAACAATACCTTATTACTTATGACAATCTCTGGGACATAGTAGCTATTCAGTATATATTTTCTTATTTGAGTAAGTGAACTTAACCTTGCTGTTGTTAAGTGCCGTCAAGTCAGTTTTGCCTCATAGCAACTCTGTGAACAACAGAAGGAAACATCACCAGTTCTGCGCCATCCTCACAATTGCTGCTACACTTGAACCCACTGTGCCAATCCATCTCATTGATGGTCTTCCTCTTTTTCACTGTCTTTTCACTTTACCAAGTGCTTCTCCAGGGACTGGTCCCTCCTGATAATATGTCCTAAGTAAGAGAGATGAAGTCTACCCATCTTGGCTTCTAAAGAGCATTCTGGTTGTACTTCTTCCAACATTGCTTTTGGCAGTCCTTTAATACAATACCTTTAACATTCTTCTCCAACACCATAACTCAAATGCATCAATACTTTTACAGTCTCCCTTATTTACTGCCCAACTTTCACATGCATATGAGGCTATTTAAAATACCATGACTTGCGTCAGGCACACTTTAGTCCTCAAACTGACATCTTTGCTCTTCAACACTTTAAAGAGGTCTTGTGCAGAAGATTTGCCTAACGCAGTAGGTCGTTTGAGAAGCAAGATTCATCAATTTCAGCATTTTGGAAATGGCTCAGTCGTCTCTGTATTTTTCAGATAACTCACCAGGGGGCGCACTTGTTGCTTAAATCGTTTCTTGATCATCTCTGCAGTCTGATGGTGAAGCTGGACTTGAAGAATAAATAATCAGAGATATTTAGATCCTGTCACTTGCTTTTTCCACGACAGGAGAACGGTGTCAAAAGAAAGATTACCAAACAAAGCAGATATCTCAGGCATATTGCATCCAGTGGGAAGGATGGATAGAAACTCCTCCTTTACCGCTCAATAGATGGCCAGAGGAGAACCAGGGAGGATAGCCGAAAACCTATCGCTGATAATTATGGTCTCAAAATGAAAGGTTCCCGTGTCGTTTTGTTGACTCAGAAGGAAGGCTGTGGAGAGGTTCCCTACTGATGCTACTTTATCTTCTAAATCTCTGGCAGTCTCTTTCTAAGACATTAGGACCAGAAGAAACTGCAAACACATCCAGTTATTCTTCCAGCCCTCCCTTTTACAGATAGGGAAACTGAGACACAGGAAAAAATCAATTACTTTCCCAAGATCAAATACCTATCCAGTAGCAAAGAAAGAATTAAAATCCAGGAAGTCAGTTCACCGAGTATTTCCTTGGCGTCTGGAAGCTGGTCTTTAGAAATAACCCTTTGGTTTCAGGGCAGTCTGAACTCTATTGGTAACCGAGAGAGGTGATTGATTATGACATTTTGACTCAAAAGGGAAGAGAGAGAAAAGTATGAGGGGAGAAAAAGAAAGAGGGAAGAAGAAAGGAAGGGCAAACAAGTGGGAAGAAGGTTGGGAGAAAGAAAGGAAGGGTAGGAGGGAGGGAGCAAGGAAAAGGAGAAATTACAAGAATTTTCTGATAGCCTTGTCTCCAGGCAGCCTCTGGTCCAGTTCTCACATCCTAGCAACTGCAGTTCTCCTGCATTGTTTGAAGTAATCATTTTGTTCAAAATCAAAGATGAAGGATAAACTCCCCAAACAAAAGACATTTTTCTTCCAAGGGTTTAGATAAATCATAATTCAGGGACAAAAGAGGCAAGGGTGAACAATCCCTCTAAAACCATCTGCAAAACAATTAAGTGTAGTCAGTAGCTTAACTCATTTCTGAATTGTAAGCTTGGAATGCCTTGGAAGTCTGAACTATATGGGGCCTTGAAATCATGGAATCCAAACACTGCATTTTACTAATGAAGAATGTGTGGTTCACAGAGGAAAAGTAGAGTCATAACTCAAATGCTGGCAAAGGCCAGGAGTCAGATTTTAGATAGGTTACAGGAGATATGTCACTATTCCCTTTAAGAAAAACAGCATAGTAAGCCTGTAGACAAATAGCAAATGACACACACGCTCAGAAATGGGGATGAGAAGGAGCCAAGAGGACTGTGGCAAGCTCAGAATCCAGCAGCAGCAAGGCCATCTCCGCAAGGTTGCTGCTCTGTGGGGCTGTGAGCCTAAAGTGGCCATATCAGCTATATTTTCAAATAGGATCCAAAAACAGGGATTTGTGCTGGAAATGTCTGACTTTCTTTTAAGGCTGGCAACTAAATGTAATTACTCGCAGGCCAAACAGAAGCCTTCTGTAATCTGGATTCTGCTTCAAGTTGCTGGTTTGCACCTCCTACACCAGGGTAATGGCGGATAGGTAGGTAAAGGGCCCTTTAGGAAGTCCAGGGCTTCAATTAGTCAAAGCTCATCTCTGTCAGAGATACCTGATCCCCTGGCCATCCACCATTCCAGGTTCAGAAAACTGGGTTCCAGTTTCTGCCCAGTCATGAACTCACTGCCCCTAACAGCTAACCAAAACACTGGTGGTTCGAGTCCACCCAAAGGCACTTCAGAAGAAAAAGTACTTCTGAAAAGGTAGCCACTGAAAATCCTATGGAACACAGTTCTACTCTCACACATGGGGACATCATGAGTCAGAAATGACTCAAAGGCAACTCGTTCTGGTGACCTTAGGCAAGACATTTCTCCTGCCTGTGCCTCAGTCTCTTCCTCTGTTAAATGGGTACTTTGACCAGCTAGATGTTCCCAAGCCTGAGGTTCTCACTGATTCTGCTCGTTAGGAGACTCACATATCCAGATATCCAGATATTGTCACTCTTCCTACTTAGAAGTTTTCCTTAACTTCATGGGATTGTGTGAATCAAGTCCTAACTCCTCTGTCAGGCTGCCTCTGCCTGCCCTCCTTCCTTTACTACCTCATCTCTCACTTACTCTTCCCTACTGTCTGCACGTAGCACTGTATGATCAACACTGGACAACGGATCACAAGGTCAGCAGTTCAAACCCACCAGCTGCTCCTTGGAAGCCCTATATAAGGTCACTATGAGTTGTATCAGATTCAACGGCACTTACCAACAGCAACAAATCTCTGTGTGGCTGGTTCCTTCTTATAATTCAAATCTCTGTTCAAATGTTATGTCCTAAGAGATACCTTCTCTGAAGATCAACTGAAAATAGCCCCTTTCCATCCTCACTCTCCACTACTTCACTGTTTTCCTTTTCTTCGTGGCACTTGCACTGTCTGGCATTATCCTTTTTAGCCTGGCTCCCACTCTTCCTGAAACAAGTGTTTTTGGTGTTTCTTCCTGGGATCAGCAGCCAAGTGTCCTTGGTCTCCACCTTGAGCTGATAAACTGATGTCTGTGGCTCCCAGGGGCTTGCCTGCATCTGTGGCCTGGAAGACCACATCATTGCCCACCCACATATGCCCCAGTAATCTGTCTCAGGCAAGGTAGCCCTCTGACAAACCTTGTGAATGTCCTTGTCTTTTCATTTTTCAGGCTTGCAGCCAGGAAATATGACTCTGGAGGTGAGCATTTAGGAGTACCAGGACAGCCTCTGCCTTCACATTGTTCCACACAGAAAGCCTACTTTGTGTTTTCCCATCTCCATCCCCATGACATGGGCTCTCAATCCCAAATCCTTGTGATTTGGTACTTGTGTGCTCTTTCTAGATCCCCAAAAAGATGACCTGTGTTGATTTAGAGATAAAGATAATATCCAGTTTTTGTTGAGAGATCCCACCAAAATGAGCTACATGGAACTCATTTTTGCATTAGCTGTGACAATGACACAGAGGTTACTGGTCTCAGGGGCCCTTCTGAAGATCTGCTTTCTGAGCTGAGTGCTTTACGGAAGGGAGTAGGGGAAACGAAAAGCAAAGGAAGGAGACAAAAGTATGAGCTAGCTCTACCGCCTCAAAAAAATTGAGCTATTTTGACACTTTACATATATTAATCTGCTTCCTCTCTGAAATGACACATTTTTTTTTTTTTTTGATAGCATACTATATGCCGGGAAATGGCTCACATGAAAAGATGCCTGGCCAAGTGGATATTGTATATCATTGGGAAAATGCAGATGATTAAAGAGGAAATGCATTAGACAAAATTTTAACATATATACATTTATTGACGTAGACTATAGTCTATATAAGGAGCTCTGGTAGCGTAGTGGTTACGAATCAGGCTGCGAACCTTAAGGTCAGCGGTTCGAAACTACCAGCCTCTCCGCGGGAGAAAGATGAGGCTTTCTACTCCCGTAAGGATTTACACCCTCGGAAACCCTGTACCGGGTCGCTATGGGTCGGAACCGACTCGACGGCACTTAACAACAACAACATAGTCTATATGTTATGTATTGTTTTAAGCACATAATGTAAATGCATATATCCTATCGTTTATAAAGTCTGTGGCACCGTTGGATAAGCGCTCGACTTCAAAGTCAGTTTGAACCACAAGGTCTGTGGTTCAAACTCACCAGCCGCTCCTCAGAAACCCTATGCAGAGTTCTATGAGTTGGAACTGACATTTAACAACAAGAGTATGTCAGAAGGCAAACTGTGACAGACATCATAAAAGAAAAGATGAAGGTTGACTGGGACTGCTAAAGGGAGCAGGAACAGAGAAGTTCCAGAATTAAACTGAGCGCTCAGGGTAGGTCTCCTTGGGAGATGATACCTCGGCAAAGACTTGAAGAGCATGGTGCTGTGAGTTCTATGAAATCAACTGCTTCCCTTTTTTGCATTCAAGAAGATCAGAAGCAACTCTGATGCTCAACCACAGCCACTCTTATCAGTCTCTGTGGTCTATGAATTTGGGGTCTTTATTTCCTTAAAGAGACAGGATAGGACAGAGGTTAAGGGCATGGGTTCCAATGTCAAACTGCATTAAACGACAGTCATGGGGTGGTGCTGTTGGTTAATGCGCTGGGCTGCAAAGTCCGCTTGAACTGCATGGCCTGTGGTTCAAGCTCACCAGCTGCTCGTCAGAAACCCTATACAGAGTCAGTATGGGTCAGAACCCAACTCAACAGCACTTAACAACAACAACAGCTGGAGGGAGTCCTGGTGTGGTGCTGTAAGATAAAGCACCAGACTGCTAATCACAAGATTGGTGGTTCAAACCCACCAGCCCCTCCTCAAACACACTATGAGTCAGAACCCATTCGATAGCACTTAATAACTGCCATGATTAGCTGTGTGACTTTGGGCAACATAGTTCATCTTTCTAAGCCTCAGTTTCATTCCCATACTTCAAAACTAGGACAGTAACAGCATTTATCCCACAGGACTCCTTTTAGGATTAAATGAAATAATAAATGTAAATTCTATTGCACATAAGAAAATCTCAGAAATCAACTAACCCTTAGTCTGTTCTCTCAGAGTTAATTTACATTTTCCTTAGGTTTGAAGCTCTATTCTTATTGATGGTTGGCATTGTTTTATGGTTTCTGCTCCTGTGGTAAGCTACCTCAAGTCCTTTGTGGCTTGTGGTGGGTTATAAATAAGTAAGTAAAATAAAAATCTGGATGGGGGAACATTTTCACTGAAGCAAATCATTTCACTACCAATACAATGAATTGTAAGTAAGGCCACAAGCAAGAAATCTTGACTCTGATCCTAATCGTCCATCAAAAACCACTGGCAAGACACTCTTAATTACCCAGACCATCTTCCTCTCACTTTCTCCCCTTTTCTAAGCCCCTCTTCCTCCCCATCCACACAGGTTAAAGGAGTAATATACAAATGGTTCAATAAGCCACCCTGCCCCTGCACCCCCCCCCCCAACCCACAGCTACTTCATTGCCAGGGCCTCCTAGGATTCCCCTCCTTTCACATTAAAGAAGACAAAGGAAATCAGTGGGGATTCAATGAACAGAGACAGACATAGGCTAGAATCTCACCACAAATTAGTGAGCTCTGTGGCCATGGGAATGTCCCTGGGACTCTCTGTGCCTCAATTTCCTCATTGGTAATAATAGTACTCCCTTTCTAGGGTGGCTGTGCAAATGAAAGGAGAGAATGCAGGGAAGCAATGTACTGGTTTATTATTAAAGCCTTCAGTAAATGTTAGATTTCCCTTCCTTAACTATACCCAGGGTAACGCTCAGAAGACTATGGGAATCTGCAATGCTGCAATCAGAGTATGTGCAGGGCAGAAACTGGGCGAGACCAGTTTAACTATATCCCTGTTATGGATTCAGTTGGGTCCCATAAAAGTTATGTGTTGCAAATCCTAACCTCTATGCCTCTGGTTTGGGGCTCTGTGGGATCAGTACTGGACTGTGAATCACAAGGTCAGCAGTTCAAACTCACCAGCTGCTCCTCAAAAACCGTATACAGTTTCACTATAAGACGGAATTGACTCGATGACACTTAACAACAACAACATGCTTCTGGCTATAATCCCATTTGGGAATGGGTTGTCTTTGTTATATTAATGAAACAGGATAATTGTAGGGTGTGTTTAGAGTCAATCTTACAAAATATAAAATTTTAAGGAAGCAGTGGTGGGAAACAAGAGATGCCAAGTCATCTGAAGGCTGCTCAGGAGCAGATGTACAAAAGACAAAGACCTTCCTCCAGATGCGACACAGAGAAAACCTTCCCCTGGATCTGGCAGCTTGAATTTAGGTTCTAGGTTCCTAAGCTGTAAGAAAATCAAGTTCCATTTGTTAAAGCCAACCACGTTTGGTTTGTCTATTAGAGCAGCACTGGATAACTAAGACACATCCTTATGTCACAAAAACAAGGAAGGAAAGTGTCATTGTTGTTGTTAAGTACCGCTGAGTTGAGTTGGTTCTGATTTATAGCAACCCTGTATAGGGTTTCTAAGGAGCTGCTGGTGAGTTTGAACTGCCAACCTTGTGGTTCAGACAGACCTTGCAGTCCAGTGCTTTACCCCATAGCACCATACCATCATTTTTCTAGGAACCCTGGTGGTACAGTGGTTAAGCAATCGGCTGCTAGCAGAAAGGTTAGTAATTCAAACCCACAAGATGTTTCATAAGAGAAAAATATCAGTCTGCTTCTGTAAAGATTGATAGTCTTTGAAATACCATGAGGCAGCTCCTCTTTGTCCTACCACTATGAGTTGGAATTGGCTCAACTGTAATGGATTTAAAATGGGTTACTAATTTCTAGATATACTATCATGCTTAATCCTTGCTATAAGGAGCTCTGGTAGCGTAGTGATTACGAGTTGGGCTACTAACCTTAGGGTCAGAGGTTCAAACTACCAGGGTTCCGCTGGAGAAAGATGAGGCTTTCTGCTCCCTTAAAGATTTACAGCCTCAGAAACCCTATACAGGGTCCCTATGGGTCGGAACGGACTTGACAGCACTTAACAACAACAATCCTTGTTATAACTCTTTTGGCAATGGTGGTGGTAGTTGTGTGCCATGGAGTCGGTTCCGACTCATAGCAAACCTGTACAGGGTTTCCGAGGCTATAAATCTAAATCTTTATGGGAGCAGAAAGCCTCATGTTTCTCCCGTGGAACAGCTGGTAGTTTCGAACTGCTGACCTTGCGGCTCGCAGCCCAATTCGTAACCACTATGCTCCCAGAGCTCCTTAGCCCCCACACAATGCTACACCTTAGCTAGGTATTATTACTCCCTTCGGTCAGTTGAAGTTGGGATATGCCCCCAGGCACACAGCTAGGAATGTTTAGAGGGCAACTCTGATTTTCTGAAATTGAGTTTATGAAGGGCAACAACTAGCTTTCACCACAAGCCATCAAAGGCACCCCGAACAGAAACCTATGAAATACGGACCCCTGGCCATCCCAGATTGTGACATCCGAGCTGGGTATGGCAAGAATCTAGGCCTGGCTGACCCTACTGAGCCTCCCTAGGCCTTTCTTCCTCCCTCATCGCTACCAGTCCAGAGGGCCATTGCTGTTAAGGCATTCCTGTTCGATGAATTTGGGCTTTGGAACTAGCTCCATCTGAATTTGCAACACACACACAGTTCACATACCAACGGTGTCACTTATAAAGTTTCTGATTCCTCTTCTGAAATCAGGGATCTCAAGACTGCTTGGAACTGCAGGGTCGGCACTTCAAACTCAATAGCCACTTCTCAGAAACCCTATATAGGGTTGCTATGAGTTGGAACCGACTCTACGGCACTTAACAAAAACAAATTATGTTAATGATGCCAGGTGCAACCTAAGGATTAGGTTGTATCTTGAGTCATTTTTTATTGAGATATAAAAGGAGAAAGAAGTGAGCTGAGCTCAGAAAGACCTACTATCACTAAGAAAGAAGAGATGAGAGTGGAGTGCTTGCTTCTTCCTTTGGACCTGGGTCCCCTGTACTGGGCAGTTTGGGATCCAGAGGAAGACTGATGCCAAGACACATGGAAAACTACAAGGAATGCTGGGTCTAAAATGCTGGTGCTAAAAGGAGATAAAGATCCTTCTGAACTCAGACTCCTAACCTCCAAACTGTGAGAGAATACATTTGTATATGTTAAAGCCATCCACTTCTAGTATTTCTGCTAAAGTAGCACCAGAGAACTCAAACACCTACCTTACAAAACTGCCATGAAGATCAAACAGGAGTGCGCTGAAAACACATTAAATGGTACCTGGCACATACCAAACCATCAATTACTGGTATCTGCTACTATTACACTGACCCGCTTGGAGAAAACCAGTCCTCACACTGAGCAACACTGCTGATGCTCTCGAGAAGGGAGGAAGAAGTCTTTGAGCATACGATGACCTCTCTACCTACATATCCACAAAGCCCAGGAATCATAATCTGGTTATCTGACCCTGATCCACTTTTCTGTTGAGAAACTCTTTCAGGGTAACAAGGAGACCTACCTGTACTCTGTGTCCTTCTCTGAAAAAATACAACGGCTAAAGCTCCAGTGGAGAGGAGCTTCCCAATCAGTGTTTGTAATCCACAAACATGTCTTCATGATCACTTTGGTGCTGGGCACTGGGGAGAGAGAAGAAAGAGACACAGTCCTGCCTCCCAGAAGTCCTTAGTGCACCTAGAGAAAAAGGAAAAAAAGAACTCCTCATCACAAGCAGCCAGAGAGAAATGAGGGTTAAACAGAAGTAGCTGCTTTCAGAACCTAAAGACAGAGATCCCTGGGGATGTGAGGGAAGGCTCCATGGAGAAGGGAGAGGTATTTGAACTGGACCTTAAAAAAACAGGTAAGACATGAGAGGTATAATTCCTAGCTAAAGGTCCAACAGGAACAATGTAGGAGAAGACAATACAGAGTAATCTGGTAATGCTGCAGGACCGGATGTGAGAGGACTGCAGTGGGAACTGGCAGTGAAGAGCCAATGAGGCTCAGGTACCAGCAACACAAAATGAAGGTCATAAGTACCATGGGGAAAATGGCGGGAGGGTAAAAGGGGGGTTCTGCTATTCAAAACTGGATAGCCAAAGACGGCTTCTTTGAGGTCACACACTTTAGAGGTAAGTAAGCAAGTCATGTGACTCTCTGGGGGAAGAATTTCCAGGCAGAGATAATAGCAGTGCAAAGGACCTAAGGCCACAGGGGCTGACAGGTTGGTGATGCATTAAGTGGCTAGCTGTGGGAGGAAGGAAGCAGTGGATGGAGATGAGGTCAGAATTGTAAACGGGAGCCAGTTCATGAAGGACCTTGCTGGCCGTTACAGGGCTTTAATTTTCATTTGGATGAATGGAGAGCCATTGTAGGATTTCAATAATGGAACAAAGTAATCTGGTTTACGTTTTAAAAGATCTAACTGGCTGCTTTGTAGGGGATCCACTGCAGGCAGCCAAGGGTGGAACCAGGAGACCAGTGAAGAGGCTATTGCAGAAATTCAGGAGAAAGATGGTGGCTGGAACCAGGGTGGTAAGCAATGTCGTAGTGCGCCTCAGTTTCCCTATGTAAAAATAGGACTTAGGATCCCTACCTTGCGTGCAGAACAGCCTCTCAAAAAGCTCCCATTGGAATGTAATGTTGGCAACCTCGGGCCTGTGGGGCACCAGACTGGGAAATGTGGGATCGTGGGTGCGTGGGCAGCTCCTTGCGCATCCAGGCCCCCCGGTGCCCACGGGAAAACCACGACAGGTACACGCTCTCCACGATGCGCGTCAAAAGGGCGAAACCCTGCCAAGGGAGGTCTTCTCAGAGACTGAACTAGGAGTGGGAAGGCGGGCACTTCCTCCGAGGGTTAGAGTGGACCCTGGCCTCTCAGTACTGTGTGGGTCCGGCATACCGCAGCACTGAGTGTGCAGGTGTGGACATGTGCGGGGAGCAACAGTCCCCCCGCCCCCCGCTCCCCGCCCCTGCAGCTCTGCTTCCTTTGTCTTGTTTGCCCCAATCCGATCTGTCTGCCTGATCATCTCGTTGTGGATTTTGTCCACACAGCCCCGCTAGGGCCCCTCTGGCGGTCGCCATAGCGGCACAGCCCCAGCCCAGGGCTTCCGGGAAAAGAAAATCATGAATGAAATGGATGCAGTGCTCCAGCTCCCCCTCCCTCACTGTGCAAGCAGCCTTGGCGCGGGGGCGGTGCCTTCCCGGCTCCTCGCAGAGCTGGGTGGGTGGAAACTAAGATCGGGTTTATGGGTCAAGGGTCTGCGATCTGGACACACTCAGGCCCTAGGCGCTGCCTAGGTTCCCCGCCCCGCTGCCCCGCGGGCCCTGCGCCATTCCTGTGGAGCAGTGCGAGCCGCCTGGGGCGGGGCGGGGGTAGGGGGAGTTGAGTCGGACGGGAGGCTGCGACGGGAACTCAGCAGCCGAAGCCCATTTGGTGGAGCAACCGGTCTAGGGAGCGCGCACGAAGCGCGGGACTGAACGCCGAGCGGAGCAGACGGACCGACGGACGGACGCCCCCGCACACGCAGACGCACAGAGCTCAGCGCGGTCCCCGTCATACACACAGACATTCGCGCAGACACTCACAGGGACACACGCAGGCACACGCACACTTGGGCGCGCACATCCTCCCGCCAGCCTGCCCGCCCGCTCGCCTGCGTCCGGAGCCTGCTCTGGCCGGTAAGTGCGGCGTCTCAGTGGGCGCCTTTGGGTGGGAAGCTGATAGCGGAGGGTTCAGGGTCCCAACCAAAGGGGTCCCTGGCCGAGCGGCCTCGCAACTGAGAGCTCCTGTAGCCCAGGAGCGGTAGAGCTCGCGTCCGCCCCCGCCACGCCCCCAAGGGGCTGCCAGCGCCCCCAGACTAAGGGAAAGGGTCCCTTTGAAAAAAAGGAGGTCTGGCGCTAGGTAGTCGAGATGGAGCGACAGCTACTCTCCACGACGCTGGTGGGCGGTTCCGGGAAGGGATTGGGAAAGTGGTCTAGGGTCCGAGCCTTTGCAGCCAAGGCCGATGCGCGGTTTTGGGCAGCATCGTCTTTTCTAGTTTTGGACCTCCTGGAAGGGAGACGAGATCGCCACTAACCTGCTGATATGAAAACCGCAGCCCACCCCCATCTCCCCCGGACCCTTTGGCGCTTCCCACCTCCCACTCCCAAAATAAAAGCTCAGGACTTTCCCCTCCCCCAGCATGCCGTTTTATTCCAAGAGGAAGCCGGACCCCTGCAAAACCCTTAGATTGTTGAGGTCAGTGTGAGGCTTACCTTATGGAGGCTCACGTGGCCCAGAGGATCAAGAGCTGACGAACCTTGGGAACTCATTTAACCACCCCATTTTACAGGTAGGGACACAGGTCCAGGAAGGTGGCTTCCCCAAGGCTACTAAAGAGTTAGTGGAAGAGTCTTGATTCGAATCTAGGATCTCTTTGACTTCCATACTCATTCCCCCAATACAGTATACAGTTCAACCCAATCCCTGTTGAAGCCCCCAGACCCCCAAATCATCTAAGTATTGCACGAAAATCTTTGTAATTCCAGCCGTGCCCTCACTTGGAGCTGCAGATGCCATTCATGTGGTACCATCATTAAGATTTAAAAAAAAAAAAAAAAAAATTGTTTTTAATTTGCCTCATTCATCTCTAAAGGAGAGCTCTCTTATGCAAGCACTTCGGGCTTGGGATCTTGTTTGGGGAAGTAAAACAGTCCTGGATAGGTGATTTTTTTAGTTGGATCAGGTAATGTGACATTCTAGGATGCATCTCTGTCTCTACTTTGACCTGACTTCTTATCTTCCCAGTCACTCTCCCCTCTTTCTTAAGGGCCCAGGTCTTCCTTACACTTGGATCCTCCTCTTAAATGATTCCTTTATGGAGGTCCCCAAGCCATTCATGCAGAGCCACCTCTTCCTCCCTGGTGTTTGTCAAGTGCAGCCTCATAGTATTGTGGACAAAACTTCTTGAGACGCTTGAATTACAGCCATGCCAGGTTGGGGTGGTATCTCAGGACAAGGTCCCTCAAGGGCAACTAGGGGTTCCCAGAACTGAGCTCAATGCCTGACATGAAGAGGGTGCCCCGAGAGGTTTGTTGAAGGAGTGCATGCATAGCTGGATGGTGGATAGCTGAAGTTAGTCACCTTTGAGGAGACGCCCTTGCATGGTATATTTAGCAAGGAGGGAGATGTTCAGTCTCTAGGTTCAGAGGTTCTTGCCTCAAGAGCTTCCTGAAGTGGAGTGAACAGCCTGGCATGGACTCGAACCAGGGCAGCCAACTGGCATAACACCAGAACCACCACCGCATTGTTCTCCAAGACATTTACATAGACCATTCTAAGTACTGAGCCTGTTTTTTTTGCTGTTTAAGAGGCCTCCTTCTTGAGAATGAAGAGACCTGGGTTCCAGACTTGGTCTCTTCCTCACTGGCTGTACAGTTTCAATAAATAATCCTAAACTCACAGGGTCTCAGTTTCTACACCTGAAAATAAGAGCTTTGGAAAGGGTAAAATGCAGAACAGAATTTCAAATTCTTTTGGAATCCAGATTTTCTGGCGCCATGCAGACTGGATGAACCCCTGAAACTCTTGCCCTGAAAGAATTTTTTACCTTGAAACTTGAAACCAAAAATCTCCTCTGAAGTCTTCTCAAAACACAGTAGTTTAACTTAACTAGTAAAGAATGTCTGACTTGAGCATGTGCGCTTCTTGTTGTTGTGAAGTGCCATGGAGTCGGTTCCAACCCATAGCGACACTGTTATAGGGTTTCCAAGGAGCAGCTGATGAGTTTGAACCACCAACCTTGGAGTTCAAACGACTTTGCAGTCTGACGCATTAGCCCACAGCGCCACGCTTCTTAGAATGACCTACATGGGATCAAGTCGACAATAGCAACTTGAAAGTTGAAATAGGAAACTTAAGGGGCAGTGAGTTTATGTTAATGGTAGAGGAACAACTCAGAATGATGAGAATGGCTGCACACCTCAAAGAACAATCAATGTCATTGTTTACGCAGAAACTATGGAACTGGTGTATATTCAGTTGCACATATTTTCAAAAACAAGATCAATTATAAAAAATAATAAAGTGCATTGGATTGGAAGGTTTTCAGGTTCGCTTTCAGCTCTGAATTGTGGGGAGAGGAGGGAGTATTTATTTATATAACTTCTGTGGGCCTGGTTTTCTTCTTCTATTAGTCTTTGAGGGAATAATTCAAAGAATTGTGAAGATGAGCTAAGATAATGTATGTAGAGACCTTTGCACAGTGCTTGGGGCATAGAAAAAGCTCCAAAATTCATAGCTATTAATACCTTTAGGGTCCAAAGTTTATGGATCTACCCTCTAGTTCTTGATTTCTTTGGCTCATCCATATTTTATGCATCTTGCCTCTTTCCCTCAAGAAGTTCCTCCCCACTGATATTCCTGGACTTTCAGGCCCAGCCAGCATAAGACATTAATGAAAGTTCCTTGAGAAAAGTAGCTCTTAAACTCCTTAGCACTCTGCACTTTAATGTGATAACCAAAACCCCCACTGCCAACAGTAGCTTCCAAATCACAGGGAACCCTATTTGTTGTTGTTAAGTGCCATTGAGTCAACTCTGACTCATAACAACTCCGTATAGAGTTTCCAGTGAGTGGCTGGTGGGCTTGAACTGCCAACCTTGAGGTTAGCAGGCCAGTGCTTATCTTACAGCATTTCATCAGGACTCCACTGACAGGGTAAAACTGTGCCCTAGAGTTTCTGAGACTGTAAATCTTTACAGCAGAAGACTACTTCATCTTTCTCTTGGGGAGCAACTGGTGAGTTCGAACCTCTGACCTTTCACTTAGCAACCTAATGTTTAACCTGCGGTACCATCACAACCTTTCTTAGTATGATTGTTGTTACGTGCCATTGTGTTGGTTCCAACTCATAGTGACCCTGTTTCTGAACGGAGTCCTGGTGTGGCGCTGTGGGTTAATGCATCAGACTGCAAAGCCGTTTGAACTGGAAGGTCGGTGATTCAAGCCCACCAGCTGCTCCTCGGAAACCCTATACAGGGTTGCTATAGGTCGGAATTG
Source organism: Chrysochloris asiatica (assembly GCF_000296735.1). Classification (NCBI taxonomy): domain Eukaryota; kingdom Metazoa; phylum Chordata; class Mammalia; order Afrosoricida; family Chrysochloridae; genus Chrysochloris; species Chrysochloris asiatica. Next base: position 9,447,203 of record NW_006408601.1, on the reverse strand, counting down.
ACTCAATGGCACTTAACAACAACAAATAGGGTTTCCAAAGAGCAGCGGCTGGTGAACATGAACTGCCAACCTTGCAGTTCAAACTGACCTTACAATCTAGCACATTAACCCACAGTGCCACACCAGGACTACTTTTAAAATGAATCTTTATACAATGCCAAATCTTTCCTTGTACTCTGTCACTGATACTTAATTCTTATAGCATACTTATGGTATCAGTAATGTTATCACTCCCATTTTACAGATGGAAAAGTTAAGACTCAGAGTTTTCATTTATTGCCCACTTTAAAAGTGTCAGTTCAGATCGATCACCTGCCTTCAAATTCTGAACTGTTTCCTCTGTGTCATATTTTCTGTCCTCTCCTGAAATTTGTCCTAAAAGAGAGACAGGTAGTCTGGGAAAGAGTTAAGTAGGAGGGATTTTCTCCTAAAAGGTGGAAATGGTGTTCTTGGAAAGGCACTTGAGCTGGGCCTGAATGATTTGTACATTAGAATACAGGTGACAAGATTTTTCACATAGTGGAAACAACATGAGCAAAGGACAGGCTGTGGGGACTTCTAGGACATGTACAGAAACTGGCAAATAGTTCAACCTCCTAGGGCTAAAAGGACAAAGGAAGAGCCATGAGAAGGAAATCTGGGTAGTAGGGTGAGGCAGTTGCTAGGGGCATTGAGTGTCAAGCTGAAGAGCTGGTGGTTCGTTTTGAGTGGGAGAGAGATATGATCAAAGCTGGCCATTACGAAGCTCACTCTGTCTGCCCCACAGAGAACATATTGGAAAGGGGGAGCCTGCTGGCAGGGAGCCCAGACAGGAAATTATGACAATGGGCTAGGTGAGAGATAATGAAGGTCCGGACTGGGGGTGGTTGTAAGAATGAAGAGATAAAGGTGTTGGTGCAAGATGCCACAGAATCGGCAAGATTAGTAACCGATTGGATTTGGGGGCTAGAGGAAGGGAGAACTGAAAAGTGATGGGAAGGTTTCTCATCTGAGTAGCTGAGGATACCCGTTCACATAAAGAACCCAACAGTGGGAGAAGGAGAGAAGAGGGAGGCTTAGGGCTGGTATCATGGGCCCGACAAGGAATTACAACGGTTCATCTTGCAAGGCTGGCTTACCGAGCATGGGTACAAGAGCCAGTCCATTCATTCATTCATTTACGAATTCCCCAAATATGTGTTAATAAAGCCAGATGCCATCAAATCAGTGCCAACTCATGGTGACCCATGTGCTTCGCAGAACTGCCTTCCATAGGGTTTACATGGCTGTGACCTTTCGGAAGCAGAACGTCAGGCCCTTCATCCAAGGCACCTCTGGGTGGGTTTGGTTAGTAGCCCAGCACTTAACTGCTTGTGCCAACCATATTTGGGACTCTACAAATATGCATAAATATATTTGTATATAAATGCATAAGTATATTATGTGCCAGGTTGTCTTAGACTCTGGGTAACATTGCTGAGCTTTTTCCCCAAGCTCTACCAGATAGAAAAGAAAGCACAAGCTCTGGAGAGAAAGAAAGCAGGATCAGAGTGTATTGTGGTTTGGGAAAGGGTGTGTGGAAGCTTGACATTTAAATAGAATTGTCTCTGAGGAGGTGATATTTGAGCAAAGACCTAAATGAATTGAGGGAGTGATCCATGGAAAGATCTCAGGGAACATCATTCTAATACGAGATACCACATGTGCAAGCTCCCTGGATGAGACCTTAAACCTCAGCCAAGACTGACATTTACCCACTGAGACCTGAGCAGGGCAGCATCACGTCTGGGGCCTTGACAAACAGCCTTATCCCAATGGACACGGTTTGTCTCCTAACTCACAAATCAGTTGCTTACCTATGGGCCTGGGGTATGTACAGTGATTTTGAGGGTGGGGAGGACAGATGTTGGGGAGGGGCTGTTGTTGTTGTTGTTAAGTGCTGTCAAGTCAATTCCAACCCATAGCGACCCTGTATAGGATTTCCAAGGAGCATGTGGTGAGCTTGAACCACCTTGCAGTTCAAATGACTTTGCAGTCTGACACATTAGCCCACAGTGTCACACCAAGATGGATTAAAGGAGTCTCTCTGGTAGTGTAGTGGTTACGAATCGGGTTGCAAACCTCAAGGTCAGCAGTTCGAAACTACCAACTGTTCAGCTGGAGAAAGATGAGGCTTTCTGCTCACATAAAGATTTATAGCCTCAGAAACCCAGTACAGGGTCGCTATCAGTCAGAACCAACTCCACAGCACATAACCACCATCACCATTTGTATTTTGGAGTCCTGATGGGCGCTGTGGGTTAATGCACTGGATTGCAAAGCTAACTTCAACCATGAGGTTGGCGGAATCGACTTGATGGCTCTTAACAAAAACAGTAACATTTGTATTCTGGAATCAGTAAATAATATTCCCTCCGATTATTCAGAAGACTGTGAAGGAAAGACATTTTTCCAGTTTCAAATGCCCTATACAATCAAAAAATTGCTCAGTTTAGGACAAGTTATGTTTTCCTTTTGTTTAAAACTACTTGCTTTCTTCCCCTGCCCCACCCCCTTCCTAGCAAAATGCTACATGTTGTTGTTGTCAG
>NW_006408601.1:9420687-9441341 GCF_000296735.1 Chrysochloris asiatica | reverse complement strand
TGTTGTTGTTGACCGAGCTCCTCACTACACATCTACCCAATCCACTATCTTAAAGGTGGAAGGCCTGGTAGTGTAGTGGTTAAAAATCTGGCTGCGAACCCCACAGTCAGCAGTTTGAATCCATGCTTTTTGCTTCTTATATTTAAAACAGCCTTGGAGTCTGGCGCATTAACCCACAGCACCACACCAGGACTCCAGATCTCGCTCGCTGCCTCGCAGATCTCGCTCGCTGCCTCGCAGATCTCGCTGCCTCGCATAAGCAGCTACATAAGCAGTGTTAATGCTGACCAAGTGGACACCTCACATCCCAAAGGCCCACACACAGCCAGAACATCAACCCTTCCTTTCTGGTTTCATAAATCTGAAAAGTAGGTTCCCTTACTGATACTTTAGATCTGTAAATGTGCACCTATTCATGTCCTGGAGTCGCGCTGTGGGTTAATGTGCTGGACTGCAAAGTCAGTTTGAACCACAAGGTCAGTGGTTCAAGCTCACCAGCTACTCCTCGGAAACCCTATACAGGGTTGCTATGGGTCTGAACCAACTCAGCGGTATTCAAAAACAACAATAACATGTGCAAAGGCCCTGAGGTAAAAATATCATGGTATTCTCAAGGAACAGTGTAACTGGAAAAGATAGGTAAGGGGGAAGAGTAATAAGGAAAAACAGAGAGAGGAGCGGGGCCAAGTCATGTAGGTGGTTATAGACCTGGAGGAGTGGAGGGTGAGAAACCAAGTGAATTCCAACTCATAGCAACCCTATAAGACACAGTAGAACTGCCCTCACAGCATTTCCAAGGCTGTAAATCTTTCTCCCTCAGAGTGGGCTCAAACCAGCAAGCTTTTGGTTAGCAGCCAAATGCTGTAACCACTGTGCCACCAGTACTCCTTTGTAAGTCTGAGGAATAAGAAATGGAAGACTGGATGAGTTCTACCCTTGTATTCTTAGTATTCTTGTATTCATAGTGTCGAACAAACCCAACCTGGCATTGGGCTTGGTAAGTAGTTATGGAATGAATAACTGTTGGAAATGACCTCTTCTGTATAAAAACCTGAACCAATAAAGAAAGACAGTATCTTAGTACTTAGTGCTGCTATGATATAAGTGCTGCAGATGACTGACTTTAACCAGGAGAGATATATTCTCTCACAGTTTAGAAGACTGGAAGTCTAAACTCAGGGCGCCAGCTCTCTGCATCATCTTACTATTGAGGAAGGTCCTTGTTCAACATCTGTGAGCCCAGCATTCCTTGAAAATCTCTGTGTGTCTTGGCATCCGTCTTGCCCTAGGTCTAGGAGGTTCTCAGTGCAGGGACATCTGCTTCCAGTTGGTGTTTCATGGTGGGAGCCCTGGTGTGGTGCTGTGAGTTAATGCGCTGGACTGCAAAGTCAGTTTGAAATGCAAGATTGGCGGTGCAAGCTCACCAGTCCCTCCTCAGAAACCCTATACAGGGTCACTATGGGAACTGACTTGACAGCACTTAACAAAAATCCCTTCCTTCTCTACTCAAGTCTCTCTCCTTTTATCTCTTGTAAGGTAAAAGGTGATGCAGGTTACACCCCAAGGAAACGCCCCATACATCAGATAGAGGCAGTGACCTGAGTAAGGGGATTGCATCCCACCCTAATCCTCTTACAACTGATTGATCACATCCGATCATACCACGGGATGATTACATCATGATATAACTACCAAATTACATCATTATGTAAGTACCAAACCACGGAGAATCATGGCCCAGCCAAGTTGACACATATTTTAGGAGAGACAGTTCATCCATGACAGATAGTATGGTCTAGCAAGGGCATAGTAATCTGTATTCAAATCACAACGGTAAAGCGCAGATGATAGGAATGTCTGTATTGTCATTCAAGTATGAACATTTGAATCAAATATGCATATTTGATTCAGTACAACTTGATTTATTAAAAACACTGCTGCTGGCTAAGGCTAAGTAGCAACCAGACCTGACATTACTTGTAAACAATTAAAATGATCTTCCCCCCATCCCCTTTCCAGTGTACTTGTATATCCTCCTGATTTCAGCGCAGATTTTCTTTTGTGTAACTCTTAAGCCATCAGCCATTATCTTTGGAGAGATTTAAAAGAACATGTGTCCAGTACAATAGCCCATACTTGTAGGACTAGGAGGTATCTTCTTTAGTAAATGGACAAATTCCCAAAAAGGCAGAGAGGGTGAGAGTGCAGGAGTTATTTATAGAAGTATAAATTATTCAGTCACCTAATTAATTGTTTAAATGGATCTACAAGTAGGAATGGAAAAGCTCTGGAAGGTCACTAATCATTTGACACTTTTGTCTGCATTGAATTGGCCACAGTGCATTGTGAACATTGCAAAATATATGACACTCTGTACCAAAAAATGTAACCAATTCACCAGGAAATATGTATAAAACAATGTTCTTTGCAGGAGTCCTGGCATGGCATCGTAGGATAAGCACTAGATTGCTAATTACAGATATAAAATTAACACAACTGCTATTGTTAAGTGTTGTCGCGTCAGTTCCAACTCATAGCAACCCTGTCAGTTTTCCTAGGAGCAACTGGTGAGTTTGAACCACCAACCTTACGGTTAGCAGTCCAGTGCTTATCCTACAGCACCACACCATAATAAAGAACAAATTTAAAAGATTAACCATAGCTTATATGTTCTATTGGAGTCTTGGTGTGGCGCTATGAGTCAATGCATTAGACTGCAATGTTGGTTTAAACTGCAAGATCAGTGGTTCAAGTTCACCAGCTGCTCCTTGGAAACCCTATACAGGATCATTATGAGTCGGAACCGACTCAACAGCACAAACAACAACAGCAACATATGTTATTTTTTTCTATGTTGTTGTTAAGTGCTGTCGAGTCGGTTCCGACTCATAGTGACCTTGTGTGGGGTTTCCAGGGAGCAGCTGGTGGGTTTGAACTGCCAGTCTTGTTGTTTGCCATCCAGTGCTGATCCAACAGCACCGCACCAGAACTCCGTAGATGGATAGATATTTTTTAATAGTTGAACTCAGCCCTCATATGGTTGGATAGCCTGTATTTTTCACTTAACGTTTTATATCATGACTGCATTTTCACTTCACTGTTTTCTCCTAAGCCACCCTTGATGGCTCTAGCTATAATTTATTTAGCTTTGTTTTAAATTGGTGGACACTCATCGGTGAACTTCTTCGAGCATATGACATTTCCATCTCAGAGTCCCAAAGCATATATTTTAAGCATCCTCAAGAGGGTATGACAAGGCCAACGGGGATTAGTGAGGGGCTCAAAGGAAAGAAATGTGTTGTCTGTGGATAATACAGGAAGGTTGGCTTCACAGACGCCAGTGAGGTATCCTAGGATCCTGGGGTAGACTGACATCTGGGAGCCAGGGCAGGAGACTAGGAGAGCCTGGGATCACAGGGTTAGGAGGCCAAGGTGGCAGAGCACTGAGGATGTGACAGACGGCATGAGGCTTTGTGAGATTTCAAATGGAGTCCCTCTAGGATTTGTCTGTTTGGTTTAGGGGTGCCTTTTTTTCCTTAACAAAAGGACTTGTGTTTACAAAGCATCAAAAAGACTACTTAGCAAAGTCTTGGGAATGGAGAATCCAGGAAGAAGCTGTTAATTTAAAAAAAGTAAATTTTGTGTGGGTTCTTCGTGGCCTTGGAGATGATACAGAGGAGGGATGAGGGAATAGAATACAAATGAGTCCAACCTCCATTTCTGAGCAATTGTGATTTAGAGGTTTTGTGGGTGGAAAAAGAAGGCCCTGAGGAGAGATTTTAGTGGCTGGAATCCATTCATATGTACAAGTGTAGACTGTGCTGGGCACCACCCGAACCCTGTCCACAAGGGGCTTATGTCTAATGGAGGCACCAGAGAAGCAACCAGGTAACAAAAGGCCTTATTATTGTATGCATTGATGATCAAAGGAGTGAGGTGGCTCTGTAGGTTAAGCACTAGACTGCAAACAAGAAGGTTGGTGATTTGAGCCCACCAGGTGCTCTGGTGGGAGAAAGATGAGGCATTCTGATCCCACAAAGATTTATAGCCTCAGACATCCTATACAGGGTTGCTGTGAGTCAGAACCGACTTGACAGCACTTAACAATGACAAAAAGCAAAACCACTGACTTTTACTAAAGATTCCTGATCACACAAATGGTTACATGCTCGACTGTTTACTGAAGAGTTTGCAGTTCAAACCCACACAGCAGCTCTGTAGAGATTGCAGCCAAAGATGACTATAGGAAAATTCTTCTCTGTCACATGGGATCTCTTTGAGTTGAAACTGACTCAACAGCACTTAACAACAACAATCTTTATGGAATGATTACTGTACCTACATTATCTCAACCTTCTTAACAGGTCAGTAAAGAAAGCTTAGTATTCTCTGTTAACAGGTGAGGATACAAATCAGAGAAGCTAAGTAACTTGCCAAGGACACAGAACAAATAAATGGGAGAGTAAGAATTCATCCTTTGGCAGTAATCATGGTGTGCTGCAGAGGACTGTGAGAATATAGGAGAGGTCAAAGAAGGCTTCTTGAAGGAAGGATTCAGGCAAGCATTTTAGTGTCAATCTGCTGTGGTCTCCTTTAGCCCAAGATTTGGGGAGTTCAACCAGCAGCTCTGCTGTCCATGAATTTGAACACCCAGGGAGCCCTACCTACCTCATTCAGAGTCCTTTTTTGAAGACAGGCCCCTTCATCGTTTCTAGTGTTTATCATGAGGCAGAGAAGGAAGGCCATGGACAGGTGTTTCCTTTTCCATCTGATTAACTGCTGCTTCTGACTCCCCAGGCTGGCTACTTCCAACCCTGTGGTGTCTGGGGTGCCTGAGGTGGAACATGCTAGGGCCCCTCCTAGGCCTGAGCAGCTTCAGAGCAATGTGCTGGAATTGGCTAAAGAACAAGGCCCAGGAGTGGCAGTGGAGATTACACATCTAACCTAGCGACACATCACTGCCCTGAGATGCCTGGACCTAGTGGGCTTTCCCCACTACCCAAATCTTGTCTTCCCCAAACAGATGAAACCAATTCTCCCTGCAGATTAAAGGGTGGTTTGAGATCTGTTTTGCATATTGATTTTAAAACCACTTTGTCTCTAAAATAATCTTGAAACCAAGATCTACTCTGATCTTACGTGTGTTTCTTTAGCATCAGGCTCTGTGCTGGGCCTGTGGGGATATGCAAGTGCCTGAGTCCCAGCCCCTTCTCCCAACAAGCTTTCAGAGCTTCTGGTGCAGCGGGTGGAGTCAGAAGCATGTGAACTGCCAGTAGTGGCTGCCTTGTGGGAGTGCCTAGGTAGGATGGCACACGGGAGAGACTGCGAAGCTGCGCAGAAACATGGGGTCTGAACAGAGACTAGAACTCCCCTCCACGGCCCCCTCATGACCTCTTCAAGAACTCTATTGACCTTTGGGTGGGACATTCTTTTTGTGAAAGCATCCTTGGCCCCACCCCCTAAATATTTGCCAGTAGCACCTGTCACTCACTGTGATAACCAAACACGGCCCTACATATTTTTAGGGCATATTTTGTTAACAGTTAAAGCTACAGATCTTATATGCACCATTCAGTGACTTTCCAGTTATGTGATGGCACAGTGGCTAAGTGTGTGGTTCAAATCCACCAGCTGCTCTGGGGAAGAAGGATGTGGCCATTCACTTCCATAAAGATTATAGTCTTGGAAACCCTGTGGGGTAGTTCTACTCCCACCTGGAGGCTCACTCTGAGTCGGGATTTACAGCAACAGGTTTAGATTGCTTTTGGTATGAACTTACATAACACCACCAAGATCAAGATGTGGAACATTTTTCATCGTCCCCCAAGGTGTCTTTTTTCCCCTGTCCTGTCAGTTGCCTGTCTCCCAGAGGTGACTGCTCCCATGTCTATCATGAGAGATGAGTTGTGTTTATTCTTAAACTTTCATATAAATGGTATATAGAATGTACTCTTTGGGGTCATGAAGTTTTTGAGATCCATCCATGTCGTTGACCCCTTTCCATGTTGACTAGAATGGAGATACCAGCTGTACTCCCACTGAGAATTGGTCGTCTAGGAGTTACAAGTGTGTCATAGTCTAATGCCTGAAGCCTTCTGCCATGTGATGTCAGCATCCTTTCTTGTTCTCTCTCCAGCCACATGGAGATACCCCTCCTCCCAGAACTCTTTGCTCTTCTTCCACTGCAGGTTTTTACCTCTTCACTGTTCCCTGCCAGGAGAGCTTCTGCTTGTCCTCCAGGTCTCTTCCTTGACAGTCCCATGTGCCCTCTTACCCACTGCTACCCAGTCAGTGGGTATCCCCATATGTTGCAGAGTAGAACTGTGCTCCGTAGGGTTTCTTGGCTGTAATCTCTACAGAAGCAGACCTCTGGGCCTTTCCTCTGCAGCACTACTGGATGGGTTTGAACTGCCAACCTTTAACTTCATTGTTGAGTGCTGTCGAGTCTGTTCCAACCCATAATAGCCCTGTATAGGGTTTCTGAGGAGTGGCAGGTGAGCTTAAACTGCTGACCTTAGGGTTCAAACTGACTTTGCAGTCCAGCGCATTAACCCACAGTTAAAAACCCTTTTGTACCACCAGGGACCTTGACACTCCTTCAAGACAGTCTAAGTTGATATTTAACATGTTTCTGACTCCACTCACTGCCCTGGAAACTCGAGAGCAGGAACTGAGTCTTAGTTATCTGATACCCCCACAAGTTCAGCACAGAGCCTGATACTAAGGAAATATTTATAAAATTTAAATAAATATGTATACGATTTTACCAGCTTTTTAAAAAGAGAGAAAGAGAATGTAAGAAGGGAGGGAAACTAGATTAACAGAAGTGGAACAACCAGAACAGAAATACTAAGGATATGCATGCCTTGTGGATAATGCAACCAATGACACTGAACAATTTAGTATAGAAATTGTTGAATGGGAACCTAAACTGCTATGTAATCCTTCACTGAAAACACAATAAAATATTATTTAAAAAAAAAAAAAGAGAGAGAGCTAGAGATTATACCAGCTTTTGTTTTAAGATTATTCTAGAAATAAATGAGGTTTAAAGTAAGTCTGCAAAATACTTCCCAAACCACCCTCTGAAGTGGATAAAAGAAAGATGGTCGAAAAGGCTCCAATCTCTGACTGGTGGTTGTGGTTCTGTGCCGTGGAGTCGGTTCACTGAAGCACACGCTGGGTCAGGCAGAAGCCCCTCACCCTTCACATCATGCATAGTGTCATCACAGAGTGCAGAGACCCAAGGGGAGAGAGTACACCTACTTAGGGAAGGCTGCCTGGAGGAGGTGAGTGTTAAGAGTTTTCAAAGAGGGCTCTGAGTCAGAGAGTTCCATTGTTGTTGTTAAGGTGCCATCAAATTGGTTCCAATTCATAGTAATCTTATGTACAACAGAATGAAATACTGTCCGATCTCATAATCTTTGCGACGTTTGAGCCCATTGCTGCTGCCACTGTGCCAGTCTACCTAGTTGGATGTCTTCCTTTTTTTTTTTTGCTGACCTTCCACTTCACCAAGCATGATTTCTTTCTCCAGGGACTGGTCCCTCCTGAAGTCTGGCCATCCTGGATTCTAAGGAGCATTCTGGCTGTACTTCTTCCAACACAGATCTGCTTATTTTTCTGGCAGTTCATGGTACGGCCATGGGAGGGATTAATCCAAAGCAGACCCAAAAGCATGATCCACGGCAGCCATGCCCTTGCCAGGCCTCATCTGTCTTTCCATGACCCAGGCACAAGTCTCAGGCCACTGGCCTCCTTTCCTCCTTTGCACCCCCTTAGTCTCGCCTTCCCATCTTCCTTCCAAAGAAGGAGTTGAATGCCCTTTGCGGTCACTTCTACCTCTCCTTCTCTGCACTGGGCTCCCTGCTATGGGGACATAGAGACCTGTCTCTGGCCCCTTCTCAGCCTGGGCAGCTCACAGAGTCGATGGTCTTGAGCAGGAGATCCAAGGTGCATGCCAGGGTGGGTTTCGATCCATTGTCAGGTTTCAAATTACAAACCAAAATGCTGGGGAAAGACTCTGGCCAGAGGAGTATGCTTATTGGGGTGGGAGGACAAGGGACTTCCAGGAGGAGAGCACAGCACAGAGAGGAAGAGTAGGACTAGAGGAATAGGGAGAGGAAAATGGGAAGCAGGAGTGGGAATCTTGCAACATCAGCCCTTCCCAAGGACTCTGGGTCTGACTTGGGGACCTAGAAAGAGCCTGGAGCGCTCTTGAAGGCAGAAGAGCCGGTTTTGCTGGGGAGGCCACTTGCATCCTCAGCTACTCTTTCCTGTTCTCATTCCCTCCAGGAACACCTGGCTGAGCCTGAGGAAATACAGGCCTTTGTAGCTGATGACACCGCCTGGTACAAAGAGCAGGAGTGTCTCCATCTCTATGCTGGGCTGCCTTGCGGGGGAATGGAAGCTTGGAGCCCAGTCAGGAGTAGTAATGAGGAACATGGCTGCCTAAGGATTGCCTAGGACTTTCTGTGTGTCCATCACATCCCGGATCATCACCATGACCCTGCAGTACGCAGCTCTTAACTGCTCCCTCATCATAGATGAGAAAACTCAGCCTTCCAAAGGTTAAGACACCAGCCCAGGGCCATGTGGGGAGAGAATGGCAGAGCCCAGTTATTTAATTTGAACTCGTACTCTTTGTCTCTGAATCCCATCCTTTTTTTTTTTTTTTTTTTTCCCCCAGATAACCATAGTTGCCTTAAGGACTCCTGGTGTGGTGCTATAGGATCAGTACTGGACTGCAAACCACAAGGTCAGCAGTTCAAACCCACCCAACTGCTCCTTGGAAACCCTTAACAACAGGTGCCTTAAGGTGTACAATCCCTTAGTAGTCAGCCTGTCATGCTTTGAGAACTTCTGCCCACAACTGGGTGCCTCTGATGACAGCCTGCTCATGGTCCCAGGAACCCAGCTGTCCACTGGTACAAGGCAATGAACGTAGCAACCATTCTTGGCATGGGACAGCCTCTGTCCTGTCTTTCCCATTGTTCACCCAGCCAGGCACTGAGCTCTGCAATCTCGTGCCCACCCTAACATCTCTGCATCTGTTAGCTCCTCTACAAAGTGGAACAAATAATGTCTAGCTCACAGGATCTTTTCAATGGTCAAGTGAAATAAGGAAGGCACATAGTGGGTGAACACCTGATACTTATTAAATCTGAATTCAGGTCAGACCCTTTCCACCTGGACTCCTGGTCCCATCAGCCTTTTTTCCATGCTGCTTTTTGGCACTGTGGGTTAGGTGTTGGACTGCTAACCCACAAGGTCAGCAGTTCAAACCCTGCAGCAGCTCCCTATGTAGTGGGAGGAGGCTTGTCTGTTCCCATAAAGATTTACAGTCACAGAAATCCTGTATAGGTCTCTATGAGTCAGAATTGGTTTGATTGCAGTGGGTTTTTGGGGTTTTGTTTAATTTTATCCTATAGGATAGAGTAGAACTGCCCTCTTAGGGCTTCCAAAGCTGTGTATCTTTACTGACGCTGACTACCAAATCTTTTCTGCTATGCAGCAGCCAATTGCTTAACCACTGTGCTACTAAAGTTCCTAAAAGGAGCCTGTAACCCAACTAAATGTTCCAGGCCTCGCTGCTGCCTGGCCCACTCCCAGGCCCTGCTTCTGACAAAATTTTCCTGACTCTTGCACCAAATCCTGAAGTACCAGACTCATCCCAGCCTGTGCTGCCAAGTCCTGAGGTCAACGAGGGTGAAGCCCAAGGCTGGGGGACAAGGACCCTGACAGGGAACTTGATCCTACAGAGAGGTGTGGCCTCCCTACATGCAGGTGGGAGCATACCTAGTCTGAACCTCAGCTTTCTCCTCTGCACATGCATACAAGCACAGTGAGAAGGGGGTCTTGGAAGCCATGGAGAGCAGGGCAGGTGCCATCTGAGACCATCATGGACAATCTGTGGTCATCCAGGCCTACAGTTGGCATCAGGGATGTCTGGGGCAGAAACAAGAGGATGCAGAGGTCAAACAGAGATTATTTGCTGTTGTGGTGGATATGTGACCAGCAGGCTAGGCACTGGAGTGAGGAGTGAAGATGCTGCCAGAGTCGGCAAGTCTTCAGTCTTAGAAAGTAGGAGACAAGATAGGGACCATCAGCTGGGGTCAAAGGGCAGGAGGCTAGTTGCTGAGATTGGGCCAGTGATAGGACCTGACTAAGCAGCAGGAAGACAAAATGTGATAAAACTGAACAACAATAACATTAGCTAACACTCACATAGCTTACTGTGTGCTAGACACTCCTCTAAGCTTCACATTTACTCATCACAGTAGTGTTAGGAGGAAACTTAACATAGGGAAGTTAGGGAAAATTACTGACTTTCTCCAAGAGGGGCAGCATGACACTACACTGGTAGGTTGAGATTGGCCATGACATTATTTATACCAGAGAAACTGGCAAATGACACAAATCTGGGTGCCTTTTTTCCCCCTCAGGGAATGAATTTATTAGCAGGACACCGGTTTCATCTCATCCTGGGGTCTTCATGAACCTCACCTGTGAGAAGAAATGGTTGGTTATGGTTATGTGCCATGGAGTCGGAACCGACTCATAGCGACCCTGTACAGGGTTTCCGAGGCTGTAAATCTTTACGGGAGCAGAAAGCCTCATCTTTCTCCCGTGGAACAGCTTAGTAATTTCTAACTCCTGACCTTGCGGTTCACAGCCTGATTCGTAACCACTACGCGACAGAGCTCGTTTGTGAGAAGAAACGGTATTAATTAGGAAACAAGCAAAGCTTGACACACAGATGATGATGGATTGATTTTGAGTTTCCTGGACCCTGGGCTAAGCATTTTACATACATCTCAAGTAAAATTCTTATGTGAGGAGCAAAATTCTACAGTGAGCACTGATGGCCCCATTGCACAGATAAGGAAAACGAAGACAGAGAAGATAATTTGTCCAAGATCATACAGCCAACAAGGAAGCCTTGATTGCTGTGTGAGTAGTCCAGTGCCAAAGCCTGTACTTTTCAGTGCTGCTTTTGTGGCATTTTTAATGAACCATTTGTAAATGCTCAAACCCTAGCCCACTTCTCAGTTAGCTTTTCAAGAAATACTTCTTGAACAAATGACTGGTGCCAGGTGAGGATTAAGCATGGGACATTCAAAGGGCCATAGTACAAGTTATACGCCCAGTGGTTTAGAGCGTGGGTTTGGACTTGGGCCAAAGTTGAAGCCTAGTTCTGTCCTTTACCCTCTTGGTGACCTTGAGTAGGTGACTCAGTGTCTCCATGTCATGATTCCCACATGTATAGAATAGGGATAATAGCTGTGTTTACTTCATAACCCTCCAAAATCCAAACCACTGCCATCGAGTCAGCTCTGACTCATAGTGACCCTAATAGGACAGAGTAGACTTACTCCATAAGGTTTCTGAGGCTATAAATCTTTATGGGAACAGAAAGACTCATCTTTTCCCTGAAGAGTCATTGGTGGATTCGAACTGCTGACCTTGTGGTTAGCGGCCCAACGTATAACCCATCAATTCAGCGACCCTGCATAGGGTTTCCAGCACATTAACCCACAGCGCCACGCCAGAACCCCGATAGTGAGAAGTAAATAATGTAATGCAGGTGCAGTTCTTGACTCACTGTCCAGCACACAGCATTCAGCAAGAGGAAGCTGCAGTGCTTATAAATCACAGGCAGGTGCACAGGTGGCTCACCATGAGGCCGAGTTACAGGCCTCATAGAGAATGCAGCTGTGAGAACCCAAGAGGGAGTTGCCAACTCTTGAGGGAGTCAGGAAGGATTCTAAGGAATCAGATAGGCTCTTGAAGGGCAAGGAAAAGTTTTCCAAAGATAAAGGAGTCTTTTCCAGTGGAGGGAAAAGAACATTCTGAGGCATTATAGGTAAGACAGCACATCTAACTAATGGGAATACCAGAACACCCCCACTAGAGGTGTGATCACACCAGCACATTTGTGATTGCCTGTTTTCTTCTTGTAAATTAAACTGTATACCTGGCCAGCACAGAAGGAAGTACAAAGAGGGAACACATTGGAATATTTTCAGGGTCTTGAGAGACACTGGGGTAGACCAGATGACCTTTGAACTCTGAATCCTGTTCTTCGATTCTCTTGGAGGATCATGCCTAACAGACAGTTGATAATCAGATAGGACCACCCACCAAAGATACCAGTCACAGCTGAACTCAGTTTCCAGGAATAGCCTACTTGGGCAGGATTGGTTCTCCACGCCTCTAGGTTGATCCTTTTACCAGGCTCCTTGGTGCTGTGAGCGCCCTCTGTCGGTTCTGTCATGTCACCTTCCTCATTAAGCCTTGACCGCCCAGAATTGAGTCAGAAATGGCTTGACAATGCCCAACAGCAGGGCTGTTGTAAGGATTATAATTGCTAACACATGCTGACCCACATGACAGTAAGGGTTCAATAAAATTAGATGCTCTTTCTAGTGCTAACTCAGTTATCATGATTGTCCTTCTAATTAATCAGGTGTGGTGCTGTAGGATAAGCACTGGACTGCTAACCGCAAGGTCGGTGGTTCAGATCTACCAGCCACTCCTCAGAAACCCTATACAGGGTCGCTGTGGGTCAGAACTGACTTGACGGCAATTCAAACCAACAGGAAGCAATCAGGATGCTGTAGAAGATTCTCCTGAATAAGTGGTCCTACTATTGGTTCTCCGCCATCACCACCCCCAGTCCTGCTTCCTCAGCCTCATCATTTCCTCTTATCCTCTGCCATCCTCACTAGCTAGCCCAAATAGTAAAGAAAAAAAGAGAACATGGACTTTTATAAAGAAAGTCAGGGTGACCTCTAGGAGAGACTGGAAAGGGTCTGCTGAGCCTGAGAGCCTGAGCTAGGTTGCAACAAGGTTCTTGACCCTCCACCCCAAAGATGTTTGTGAGACAAAATGCCTTGGTCTGGGCCATAAGCCTTTGACTTCCTTCACTTCCACCTACACAACAGGTCCCTGCTTTCCTGGCCCCAGCATGGTGGCCAAGGCCAGCAAAGAACCATTGTGTGCCTCCCTTCTTATCTCATCCAGAAGAACAAAAGCTCCTCCCACCTCCCTCCAGCCCCTTCTCCTCAGAGCATGAGGCTGGTGCCTCCTGGGGGTTGCAGGTAAATTTAGCTCATCCTGGTGGTGGTGGTGGTGGTGGTGTGTCATGGAGTCGGTTCTGACTCAGTCTACCAGCCACTCCTCTGGAGGAAAATGAGGCTTCTACTCCCATAAAGACAGCCTTGGAAACCCTATGCAGGGTCCCTATGAGTTGGAACCAATGCACGGCACACAACCACCACCATCACTAAAACATAGATACCCCCACACCTGACAAACGCAGCCTGTTTTCACAAAGGAGGAACGCATGGTCCTCAGATGTCTCAAGTCTCCAAAATGCTGCCCCAGTCTCCTAAGCCATGTTTAGAGCCTTTTACCCTCTGGAAGCTAGGCTCTCGGCCTGTTTTGGAAGGCTATTCATTGCCCACATATTCACTGCCCACCCCTTCCTCTGCCCTCCTTTTACTCCTCTCCATGCTTTTACTGGTTGCTTGCACACGTCCTAAGCATCTGTTCTTGACCAGGTACAATGATAGGCATGTTCACTTTGCTGATAATCCTCACCCAATCCTGTATGGAAGAAAAATTAAGTGCAGATGAGAAAAAATCAGACCCAGAGATGCCACAAGATTCCCAAAGCCACACAGCTTGACTTGAGCAGAGTGAAGATTATCCCCAGGAAAGGCTCCCTGAAGTAGTTGAAGATAAGACTATAGACCTCAAAGCCCAAGTTGGATTTTGAGGAGGGGTGAAAAGAGGGGGTGGCATCCCAGGCAGGAGAGGCAGCGTAAACAAAGGTGCAAAGGAGAAACTATGCCTTGTGAGTCCTGGGAGTGAGGGAGAGGCAGTTACAGTTTAAAGACCAGGGTGGCTAGAGCAGGGGATCCAGCAACCAACAAAACTCGGGCAAAGTGGGTATTAGCCCACCCCCTCTTCTCTTATCTGAACTGCTGCAACCACATTTCAGTGATCTCTTCCATGTTCAGAATCCACTCTTGGCACTGCTAGGTCTTTTAATCCTCAGTATAGCCTATGGAAGAAATGTCTCATTATGTTCCTTAAAAGAAATTAGGTCAGACTCAGAGCTCCCCATCACCCCCAGCTGTTAGGAAAATTCGATCTTGATTATTACTTAGATGCCACCCCCATCACACCAAGGATGTTTCAGGGAACCCACACTTTTATAGCTGAGATACATAGCCCCAGCCCAGACCAAAGAGCCCCCTTGGGGGCTGCTGCCTCTGTGCCCTGTGTGGGGCCTGGAGGTTCCAGAGACTAAGATGCATCCCAGTCCTCACACCTCAAAGCCATTTTCTGGAGGCCCTGCCACTCCCCAGCATATACTAGTCATCAGTCTCGGAACTAGCAGGCCTCTGTCACTGTCATAAACCTGGAGACCGCTCCCTCACCCTCACACCCCTACATCTCTCTTAAGGGTCTCCAGGTTTTGCAGAACAAGATCATAAAGCTATAGCTCCTATAGTAATTTCTGCCATTGGTCCTGCACCAAACCTGAGGGAAGATAGGCCTGCCTTGATTCTCTGGAAAGATATGTTGTTGTTATTGTTAAATGCCATCGAGTCGATTCCAACCCATAGCAACACTGTATTGGGTTTCCAAGGAGCCAGCTGGTGAGCTTGAACCACTGACCTTGCAGTTCAAACAACTTTGCAGTCTGACACATTAGGCCACAGTGCCAAACCAGGAGGGGGTAGATAAACCCCACAAAGGAGCGTCTCCAAAAATTATCCGGTGCCACACCAAACTTTCTTTCCACACTACCCTGTCAGACTGGATTTCTTTCTGTTCCTTGCATGTATCTCACTGTCTTCTACTGCTCCCACCCCCCAGCCCTCTCATGTGTCCCCCTGCCTGGAGCACCCTCCTTTCTCATCTTACAGCTGGCCCCCACTGATCCTTCATAGCTCATCATCGATGTTTTGCCCTGAGAACCTTCCCCTGACTCCTGGACTGGACTGGATGCCCCATCAGGGGTCCCAAAGCCCCCTACACTTCTGTAACCCAGGCCAGCTGCCTTGCCGTTGTCATTTTCCTCACCCACATCCCCATAAAATGGAGAGAGCTCAGGGTGCATCATATTCCTGGACCTGCACGTAGTAAGTAAGTGCTTAGTAAACATGAGTTGAACAAACAATCCAGTTCCTAAATCAGACTCACATGAAATACAGGAAGCTCTGTGTTGCCTGAAAGGAGGACTGCTAGCACAATGGCTAATTGCTCAACTGCTAACTGAAATGTTGGTGGTTCGAACACACCAGCTGCTCTGCCGGAGAATGATAGACAGGCTGTTTTTGTAAAGATCTACAGCCTCGGATAGATCTATAGGGTCACTGTGAGACAGAAGCAACTTGATGGCAGTGAGTTTGGTTTGGTTCAGCCCCTCAGCACCTTTTCATCTTCCCGTCCTTGAGGTCTCTGCAACTCTTCTGCCCCCATCTTTCACCAGAAAGGCAGGGTAGAAGAGAAGTCTTCATTTGGCTGGCGCATTCAAGCAGAGAACACTCAGACCCTGTGTTTGCAGTCCAGAACATTCCAAGTTTGCAGTCTGCTCAGACGTGGGGACAGATGGTTGGACAATGGACAGCTGGGCAGGGAGGGTAGGCAGCTTGGCAGAATGGAAATAGCATGAACTAAGTCTTGGGAGTCCTGGGCTCAGAGCCTATCTGTTCCATGAGTTTGATGCACACATCAGTCTGGGTTCTTTGGTTGCCAGCAACAGAAACTGACTTTAAGTTACTGAGGCAGAAAAGTTATTTATTAGAAGGCTTTGAGATAAGAGAGAATTCACAAGTAGCTTAGCTCAAGTGTTGGGCCTTCCCTGTGACAAGGGGCAGTCAAGGCACCAGGACAGAGGGAAGGAGGAACGTCCCCAAAAGAATCAAGATTCTGTTATTACCTGGAAATATCAACTGCCACAAAACTGTGTGACCTTGGACAAGTCACTTAACGTCTCTGGTCCCCAGTTTCCCCCTCTGGATAATCTGAGGCTGACCTCTGTCTTCATTCACTTTCCCGAAGTGCTTTCTGAGAATGCAGGTAATCTCTGACTTTCAGTGGGGTTCTATTCTGACATTTAGTCTATTGTAATTAAGTTAAATGCCTCATTTTTTTAGTTTTCACTATTATTGCCTTTTATTATCAGTATTTTTAGAAATCCAATCTTTATCATGCTTTTGAGAAGGGTAATATCGCAAGCTATGTGCTGCAATAGTATAGTACATACTGTTGCTGTTAAGTGCCGTCAAGTCGATTCTGACCCATCGAGACCCCATAACATTTCCAAGGCGTGGCTGGTGACTTTGACTGGCAACCTTGAGGTTCAAACCAACCTTGTGGTCCAGGGCTTATTCTACAGCACCACACCAGGACTCCAGTGCATATTACTAATGATAAAATGTACAAAAATAAAACCAAAACAATTATATAAGTACAGTTCATCATAACCTGGGTACATTGTAATCAGGATCTACCTGTACTTCCTGCCCTGGCCCCAAATTGCACATCTCCCCACCCAGACACCTTGGGAGTGGGCTGTGAGGCAGGTAGGTGAGAGAGCAGGCCTCATAATGTGGGTCTCTGCAGCTAACTACATGGAGCAGGGCAAAGCCTCTCCCAGTGCATGAGTTGGGACACGTTACTCATTTGCATGAGGTGGACAGCCAGTACATTGGTTTTTCCAAGGAATCCGCATGTTTTCCTCCCTGCACACCAAAAATGCTGATGAAAATGTGGATGACATCATGGGTCTCCTCCTGGCTGTAGTGGCCATTTTCCCCAGGTTTGGGAACTCCCACCTGGAATCTCCCCCCTGAGGCACTGCCACCATCCTTCATTTGGCCTTTAACATTTACACTGACAGATCTGGACCTATGATGAACACCTGGGGCGAAGAGGTGGGTGGTTGCTCACAACCCAGTGATGGAGGCAGGTGCATAAACAGCTAACTATAGCAGCCAAACAAAGTAAGAGCTACCAAGAAGTGTGAGCCAAGTGTGTGTGGGAGCCCAGAGATGAGAGAGCTGGCTTCGGCTGGGTGATCAAGATGCTCCATAGAAGAGGTGATGGGTGTGCCAGGCTTCAAGAATGAGTAAGACTTGGCAAAAGAGAGAGAGGAAATTCCAACCTGAGAGCTGCACAGAAAGGTCCAGGTTTGGTTTAGCAAGCAAAGCTGTCTAGTAGGGTCAGCACTTTGGACTGATGAAAATGTTCGAGAAAATATATAGTGGTGGTGACTGTTCTGAATGCCATTGAATCATAGTATACTTTAAAATGATTAAAATGAATTGCATCAAAAATAATTTTTTATCTAAGAGTACTTTGGGATAATATCAGATGCCATCAACTGGGTGTCCTATCCATTCTTCACCACATTCCTCTGCCCCTGCTGTCGTATTACAGACCTCCCCAGCCCAGGCCTGGGTAGGAGAGTCTGTGGGCCCTCCTGGTGCCGGGGAAGCAGATGGTCACGTGTAAGAGAGTTGCCCTTCCCTCGCATCAAGGTCTACCTCTCACTCAGGTGCCGCTGATGATGCCTAACCCCATCTGCTTCCCCATCCCACTGACCAGCCTACTTCCAAATAGTGCCAACATTCCATACATCTCGGGTCTTCATACCTTGTTTGTGGTACTTTTACTGCTAAAGGATTTCTTTCCTCTATGATCCTTCATCTACCTTGTACAGCCTTCAAGAATCATCTCCCTGCTTGAGAATGTCTTTCCTCTACCATCCCTCATCCACCTTGTATATCCTTCAAGAATCATCTCCCTGATAGAGAATGTCTTTCCTCTATGATCCCTCATCCATCTTATACATCCTTCAAGAATCATCTTTCTGCTAGGGAATTTCTTTCCCCTACAATCACTCATCTACCTAGTAACATCCTTCAAGAGGCAGCTCCCTTATTCCCCGGGGAGAACACTACACTACCCATGTCTCTCCCTTCTTGCAGCACTCTGAGCTGAGCCCTCCCATGGTGTGACACAAATAGGCCAATGAGAGCAGGTATCACAGTGTAGTCTTGCTTGTAGGTCTTTCTTCCAAGTACACCGGGACCAGTGCTGAGAGGCCCCTGGCTTGCTTATCATTGTACTCCTGGGACAGCCCTGGTCTGGTGCCTGACTCACAGGAGGTGCTCAGTGCTGGAGAGAATGGTATTGGGAAGGTTCTGCCCTCCCCCAGGTCCTTCTCTGTAGGTGAATGAGCAACAGGCTAGATGACATCCAAGTCCCTATACTTCCGGAATTTTCTGGTTCTAAGAGCAGCAGTGGGTGGCCAGCCCGGCAAGTTGCTGCCCATTGTCACAGGCCAGTTTCCTGCTCCCATTGCCTGGCTGGTACCAGTGGAGAAGGAGAGAGGAGGAGCAATGCAGCATCCACTGCAAGCAATATTTCTGATCTTGCTGGAGAGGTAGAAGGGCAGTGCCCAGAGACTGTGTTATTCATTCAGGCTGAACGGAACATCTACCCTTTTTGGAAATCTCATTAAAACCCTGCCCTAAACAGCCTAACCTTTGGGTTTTGGCTGGCGTTGCCTGAGTCCTTTGACTATATAGGACAGAGAGTTAGGCTCTTGCTCCATTCTTGTCTGAAGGTGAGAAGTGCTACTCTTCCTGCTTTCCTGATTATGAAATTAGTCATTTTCTAGGAAGCTTATTTCTAGAGTCCACTGTACGC
Organism: Chrysochloris asiatica; assembly: GCF_000296735.1. Lineage (NCBI taxonomy): Eukaryota > Metazoa > Chordata > Mammalia > Afrosoricida > Chrysochloridae > Chrysochloris > Chrysochloris asiatica. Next base: position 9,422,606 of record NW_006408601.1, on the reverse strand, counting down.
ATGCAGCACTACACTATTCTGAACATGGCTGGAGCCTGGGAAGCTTAAGTTATGAAATAGGTGTGATTCACATGTGGGTCTCTTTCTAAAATTATCTGAATTTGCTTATCTCTCTATACCCAGCGAGGGGTGACCTCTCAGCTTGGGGATATGTGTTCTCCATCCCCACGATTAACAGCTCAATATACAAACTGGGGCAAGACCCTCTTCTGTGCCTAATTTTTCTTCTCTGCAAAAATGAAGGGCTTCCCAATGTATGATTCTATGACTTTTCTGAGCAACAATTGTAAAGGAGGGTGCCAAGTGCTTAAAGATATGCTCACAAAGCAGCTCAGATAAGGGCTATGTTTGAGGTTCCTAATGTTTTTTTCAAGAATGTCAGGGCAGTATTCACACATTCAGGTATTTATTGAGCACCTACTGTGAACCTTATGAGCTTGAACATATCCCACCTGAATTTAGAGACCATCTCAAGAACAGATTTTGATGCACTAAATTAAACTGTTGTTGTTGTTGTTGTTAAGTGCCGTCGAGTCGGTTCCGACCCATAGCGACCCTGTACAGGGTTTCCGAGGGTGTAAATCTTTACGGGAGTAGAAAGCCTCATCTTTCTCCCGCGGAGCGGCTGGTAGTTTCGAACCGCTGACCTTAAGGTTCGCAGCCCGATTCGTAACCACTACGCTACCAGAGCTGGCCAGGAAAATGGTGCCAAAGGCGAAGAAGGAAGCCCTTGCCCCTCCCAAAGCCAAAGCCAAAGCCAAAGCAAAGGCATTGAAAGTCAAGAAGGCAGTGCTGAACGGCATCCACAGCCCATAAAAAAGAAAAGAAAATCCGCATGTCACCCACCTTCCAGAAGCCCAAGACTCTGAGGCTCCGGAGGCAGCCCAAATATCCACGGAAAAGCACCCCCAGGAGAAACAAGCATGACCACTATGCCATCATCAAGTTCCCTCTGACTACTGAGTCAGCCTTGAAGAAGATTGAAGATAATACCACACTTGTGTTCATTGTGGATGTCAAGGCCAACAAGCACCAGATCAAACAGGCTGTGAAGAAGCTCTATAACTTTGACATAGCCAAGGTCAACACCTTCATCAGGCCTGATGGAGAAAAGAAGGCATATGTTTGACTGCCTCCTGACTATGATGCTTTGGATGTTGCCAACAAAATTGGGATCATCTAAACGGAGTCCAGCTGGCTAATTCTAAATATAAATTTTTTTTCAATTAAAAAAAAGTACTAATGGCTAAAGACCAGAGGAGTTGTGCAATGACATCAAGAACATCATACGAGAAGAAGGAAAAGGTCATTAAAAAGACAGGAAAGAAAGAAAATACCAAAATGAATGTTAGAATAGACTCTGAAACTTGCTCTCCAGCTTAGAAATGCTAAAGCAAATGGGAGACATGAGGAGGTAAAATTGCTGAACAGAAAATTTCAAAGGGCACCTTGAGAAGACAGAATAAATTATTATAATGAAATGTGCAAAAACTTGGAGTTAGAAAACATGCTCAGCATTTCTCAAGTTGAGAGAACTGAAGAAGAAATTCAAGCCTCAATTTGCAATATTGAAGGATGCTATAGGCAAAATCCACCACTTGTCTGTCAGTTTGTCATACTGTTGTGGCTTGTGAGTTGCTGTGATTCTGAAAGCTATGCCACCAGTATTTTAAATACTAGCAGGGTCACACATGGTGGACAGATTTCAGATGAGCTTCCAGACGAAGACAGACTAGGAAGAAGTAGTGACGAACTTCTTCCAAATATTTAGTCACTGAAAACCTTAAGACTAGCAGAGAAACACTGTCAGATATAGTGCCGGAAAATGAGCCCCTCAGGTTGGAAGGCACTCAAAATGCGACTGGGGAAGAGCTGCCTCCTCAAAGTAGAGTTGACCGTGATGACGCAAATGGAGTAAA